>NW_027490090.1:7036867-7336867 GCF_050948175.1 Xylocopa sonorina
ATTGCTATGATACGTAGATATCTGCAAACGATATTTCCTAGTAAGGAAGTGTCGCATTTGCATTATTTTGAAGTGAATACGAGGTATGCATGACACTTCGCAATGGATATTATACCATAGCATGAAACATAGAAATGAGATTCGACATCTCGTTTTAAGAAGTATTAGAACACTATTCTTACGATACGTGGTCATCTGGAAACACTATTTCCTAGGAAGGAAGTGTCGCATTTACATCCTTTTGAAGTTTATACGAGATATACATGACACTTCGCAATGAATATTTTACCTTATCATGAAACATAGAAATGTGATGCGATATCGCGATTTAAGAAGCATTAGAACTCCATTGCATCGGTACGTAGACATCTGCAAACGCTATTTCCTAGAAAGGAAGTGTCGCATTTACATTCTCTTGTGAGGAATACGATGTATACATGACACTTCGCAATGAATATTATATCTTATGATGAAACATAGAAATGAGATGCGATATGGCGATTCAAGAAGCATTATAACTCTATTTCTTCGATACGTAGATATCTGCAAACCTTATTTCCTAGCAAGGAAGTGTCACATCACGAGTGAGCGCGTGCAGGTATGCGCGCGCAAACACTTCCAGTTGCTGGTTCTGCAGGCGAGTTTTGCTGGTTGCATGCGTCCAGGGGTTGATGCTAGGGGGTGCGAGGAGGTTCCTTTCTAGTAAATTACGTTCCCAGATATCTCTGTATCGATGCTATAGAGTACTAAAGCTTCTTAAAACGCGATATCGCATCTCATTTCTATGATTCATGATAAGATATAATATTCATTGCGAAGTGTTATGTATTCCTCGCCTACACTTGAAATGTATGTAAATGCCACACTTCCTTTGTAGGAAATAGCGTTTACAGATGTCTACGTATCGAAGCAATAGAGTTTTAATGCTTCTTAAAACGCGATATCGCATCTCATTTCTATGTTTCATGATAAGATATAATATTCATTGCGAAGCGTCATGTATACCTCGTATTCACTTCAAAAGAATGTAAATGCGAAACTTCCATGCTAGGAAATAGCGTTTGCAGATGTCTACGTGTCGTAGCAATAGAGTTCTAATGCTTCTCGAAACGCGATATCGCAACTCATTCCTATGTTTCACGATAAGATATAATATTCATAGCGAAGTGTCATGTACATCTCGTTTTCACTTCAAAAGAATGTAAATGAGAAACTTCCATGCTAGGAAATGGCGTTTGCAGATGTCTCCGTATCGTAGCAATAGAGTTCTAATGCCTATTAAAACGAGATGTCGCATTTCATTCCTATGTTTCGTGATAAGATATAATATTCATTGTAGAGTGTTATGTAAACCTCGTATTCACTTCAAAAGAATGTAAATGCGACACTTCCTTGCTAGGAAATAACATTTGCAGATGTCTACGCATCGTAGCAATAGAGTCCTAGTGCTCCTTAAATCGCGATATCGTATCTCACTACTATGTTTCGAGATAAGAATTAATATTCATTGCGAAGTGTTATGTATACCTCGTATTATCTACAAAAGAATGTAAATGCCACACTTACAAGCTAGGAAATAGCGTTTGCAGATGTCTACGTATCGTAGCAATAGAGTTCTAATGCTTCTTAAAATGAGGAGTCGTATTTCATTTCTATGTTTCGTAATAAGATACAATATTCATTGTGGAATGTCATGTATACCTCGTATTCACCTCAAAAGAATGTAAATGCGACACTTCCTTGCATTAGGGTTCTAATGCTTCTCAAAACGCGATGTCGCATCTCATTTCTATGCTTCATTATAAGATATAATATTCATTGCGAAGTGTCATGTATACCTCGTATTCAATTCAAAAGAATGTAAATGCGACTACTGCTTGCTAGGATGTAGTGTTTGCAGATGTCTACGTATCGTAGCAATAGAGTTCTAATGCTACTTAGATCGCGATATCGCATCTCATTTATATGTTTCGTGATAAGATATAATATTCATTGCGAAGTGTCATGTATACCTCGTATTCACATCAAAGGAATGTAAATGGGACGTTTCCATCCTTGGGAATATCGTTTGCAGATGTCTACGTATCGTAGCAATAGAGTTCTAATGCTTCTTAAAACGCGATATCGCATCTTACTTCTATGTTTCATGATAAGATATAATTTTCATTGCGAAGTGTCATGTATACCGCGATTTCAGTTCACAAGAATGTAAATGCGACACTTCCTTGCTAGTAAATATTGTTTACAGATGTCTACGTATCACAGCAATAGAGTACTAATGCTTCTTAAAACGAGATGTCGTATTTCATTTCTATGTTTCGTAATAAGATATAATATTAATTGTGTAATGTTATGTATACCTCGTATTCACTTCAATGGAATGTAAGTGCGACATATCCTTGCTAGGAAATAGAGTTTGCAGATGTCTACGTATATTAGCAATAGATTTCTAATGCTTCTCAAACCGCGATACAGCATCTCATTCCGATGTTTCATGATAAGATATAATATTCTTTGCGAAGTGTCATGCATACCTCGTAATCACTTCAAAAGAATGTAAATGCGGCACTGCCATGCTAGGAAATGGCGTTTGCACATGTCTACGTATCGTAGCAATAGAGATCTAATGCTTCTTAAAACGAGATGTCGCATTTACTTCTATGTTTCGTGATAAGATATGATATTCATTGCGAAGTGTTATGTATACCTCGTATTATCTTCATAAGAATGTAAATGAAGCACTTCCATGCTAGGAAATAGCGTTTTCAGATGTCTACGTATCGTAGCAATAGGGTTCTAATGCTTCTTAATATGAGAAGTCGTATTTCATTTCTATGTTTCATTATAAGATATAATACCCATTGCGAAGTGTAATGTATACCTCCTATTCACTTCAAAAGAATGTAAATGCGACACTTCGATGCTAGGAAATAGCGTTTGCAGATGTCTACGTATCGTAGCAATAGGGTTCTAATGCTTCTTAATATGAGAAGTCGCATTTCATTTCTATGTTTCATTATAAGATATAATACCCATTGCGAAGTGTAATGTATACCTCCTATTCACTTCAAAAGAATGTAAATGCGACACTTCGATGCTAGGAAATAGCGTTTGCAGATGTCTACGTATCGTAGCAATAGAGTTCTAATGCTTCTTAAATCGCGATATCGCATCTCACTTCTATGTTTCATGATAAGATATAATATTCATTGCGAAGTGTCATGTATACCTCGTACTCACATCACAAGAATGAAAAAGCGGCACTTCCTCCCTAGGAAGTAGCGCCTGCAGATGTCTACATATCGAAGTAATAGTGTTCTAATGCTTCTCAAAACGCGATATCGCAACTCATTCCTATGTTTCATAATAAGATATATTATTCATTGCGAAGTGTCATGTACATCTCGTTTTCACTTCAAAGGAATGTAAATGCGAAACTTCCATGCTAGGAAATAGCATTTGCAGATGCCTACGTATCGTAGCAATAGAGTTCCAATGCTTCTCAAAACGCGATATCGTAACTCATTCCTATGTTTCACGATAAGATATAATATTCATTGCGAAGTGTCATATACATCTCGTTTTCACTTCAAAAGAATGTAAATGCGACACTCCCTTGCTTGGAGATAGCGTTTGCAGATGTTTACGTATCGTAGCAATAGAGTTCTAATGCTTCTCGAAACGCGATATCGCAACTCATTCCCTATGTTTCACGATAAGATATAATATTCATAGCGTAGTGTCATGTACATCTCGTTTTCACTTCAAAGGAATGTAAATGAGAAACTTCCATGCTAGGAAATGGCGTTTGCAGATGTCTCCGTATCGTAGCAATAGAGTTCTAATGCTTCTTAAAACGCCATATCGCATCTCACTTCTATCTTTCATGATAAGATATAATATTCATTGCGAAGTGTCCTGTATACGTCGATTTCACTTCACAAGAATGTAAATGTGACACTTCCTTGCTAGGAAATAACGTTTGCATATGTCTACGTATCGTAGCAATAGAGTTCTAGTGCTTCTTAAATCGCGATATAGCTACTCACTTCTATGTTTCGAGATAAGATGTAATATTCATTGCGAAATGTCATGTATACCTCGTATCAAATGCAAAAGAATGTAAATGCGACACTTCGATGCTAGGAAATAGCGTTTGCAGATGTCTACGTATCACAGCAATAGAGTACTAATGCTTCTTAAAACGAGATGTCGTATTTCATTTCTATGTTTCGTAATAAGATATAATATTAATTGTGTAATGTTATGTATACCTCGTATTTACTTCAATGGAATGTAAGTGCGACATATCCTTGCTAGGAAATAGAGTTTGCAGATGTCTACGTATATTAGCAATAGAGTCCTAATGCTTCTCAAACCGCGATATAGCATCTCATTCCGATGTTTCATGATAAGATATAATATTCTTTGCGAAGTGTCATGTATACCTCGTAATCACTTCAAAAGAATGTAAATGCGGCACTTCCATGCTAGGAAATGGCGTTTGCAGATGTCTACGTATCGTAGCAATAGAGTTCTAATGCTTCCTAAAACGAGATGTCGCATTTACTTCTATGTTTCGTGATAAGATATGATATTCATTGCGAAGTGTTATGTATACCTCGTATTATCTTCAAAAGAATGTAAATGAAGCACTTCCATGCTAGGAAATAGCGTTTTCAGATGTCTACGTATCGTAGCAATAGGGTTCTAATGCTTCTTAATATGCGAAATCGTATTTCACTTCTATGTTTCATTATAAGATATAATACCCATTGCGAAGTGTAACGTATACCTCCTATTCACTTCAAAAGAATGTAAATGCGACACTTCGATGCTAGGAAATAGCGTTTGCAGATGTCTGCGTATCGTAGCAATAGAGTTCTAATGCTTCTTAAATCGCGATATCGCATCTCACTTCTATGTTTCATGATAAGATATAATTTCCATTGCGAAGTGTAATGTATACCTCCTATTCACTTCAAAAGAATGTAAATGCGACACTTCGATGCTAGGAAATAGCGTTTGCAGATGTCTACGAATCGTAGCAATGGAGTTCTAATGCTTCTTAAAACGCCATATCGCATCTCACTTCTGTGTTTCATGATAAGATACAATATTCATTGCGAAGTGTCATGTATATCTCGTATCCACTTCAGAAGAATGTAAAAGCGGCACTTTCGTAGCTAGGAAGTAGCGCTTGCAGATGTCTACGTATCGAAGCAATGGTGTTCTAATACTTCTCAAAACGCGATATCGCATCTCATTTCTATGTTTCGTGATAAGATGTAAAATTCATTGCGAAGTGTAGTGTATATCTCGTATTCACTTCAAAAGAATGGAAATGCGAAACTTCAATGCTAGGAAATAGCGTTTGAAGATGTCTACGAATCGTAGCAATAGAGTTCTAATGCTTCTCAAGACGCGATAACGCATCTCATTCCTATGTTTCATGATAAGATACAATTCTCATTGCGAAGTGCCATGTGCATCTCGTTTTCACTTCAAAGGAATGTAAATGTGAAACTTCCATGCTAGGAAATAGCATTTGCAGATGTCTACGTATCGTAGCAATAGAGTTCTAATGCTTCTCAAAACGCGATATCCAAATCACTCCTACGTTTCACATTAAGATATAATATTCATTGCGAAGTGTCATATACATCTCGTTTTCGCTTCAAAAGAATGTAAATGCGACACTCCCTGGCATGGAAATAGCGTTTGCAGATGTTTACGTATCGTAGCAATAGAGTTCTAATGCTTCTTAAAACGCGATATCGCATCTCATTTCTATGTTTCATGATAAGATATAATATTCATTGCGAAGCGTCATGTATACCTCGTATTCACTTCAAAAGAATGTAAATGCGAAACTTCCATGCTAGGAAATAGCGTTTGCAGATGTCTACGTGTCGTAGCAATAGAGTTCTAATGCTTCTCGAAACGCGATATCGCAACTCATTCCTATGTTTCACGATAAGATATAATATTCATAGCGAAGTGTCATGTACATCTCGTTTTCACTTCAAAAGAATGTAAATGAGAAACTTCCATGCTAGGAAATGGCGTTTGCAGATGTCTCCGTATCGTAGCAATAGAGTTCTAATGCTTCTTAAAACGCCATATCGCATCTCACTTCTATCTCTCATGATAAGATATAATATTCATTGCGAAGTGTCCTGTATACGTCGATTTCACTTCACAAGAATGTAAATGTGACACTTCCTTGCTAGGAAATAACGTTTGCAGATGTCTACGTATCGTAGCAATAGAGTTCTAATGCTTCTTAAAACGCGATATCGCATCTCACTTCTATGTTTCATGAAAAGATATAATTTTCATTGCGAAGTGTCATGTATACCGCGATTTCATTTCACAAGAATGTAAATGCGACACTTCCTTGCTAGGAAATATTGTTTGCAGATGTCTACGTATCACAGCAATAGAGTACTAATGCTTCTTAAAACGAGATGTCGTATTTCATTTCTATGTTTCGTAATAAGATATAATATTAATTGTGTAATGTTATGTATACCTCGTATTCACTTCAATGGAATGTAAGTGCGACATATCCTTGCTAGGAAATAGAGTTTGCAGATGTCTACGTATATTAGCAATAGAGTTCTAATGCTTCTCAAACCGCGATATCGCAACTCATTCCTATGTTTCATGATAAGATATAATATTCATTGCGAAGTGTCATGTACATCTCGTTTTCACTTCAAAGGAATGTAAGTGCGAAACTTCCATGCTAGGAAATAGCATTTGCAGATGTCTACGTATCGTAGCAACAGAGTTCTAATGCTTCTCAAAACGCGATATCGCAACTCATTCCTATGTTTCACGATAAGATATAATATTCATTGCGAAGTGTCATGTACATCTCGTTTTCGCTTCAAAAGAATGTAAATGCTACACTCCCTTGCTTGGAAATAGCGTTTGCAGATGTTTACGTAGCGTAGCAATAGAGTTCTAATGCCTATTAGAACGAGATGTCGCATTTCATTCCTATGTTTCGTGATAAGATATAATATTCATTGTAGAGTGTTATGTAAACCTCGTATTCACTTCAAAAGAATGTAAATGCGACACTTCCTTGCTAGGAAATAACATTTGCAGATGTCTACGCATCGTAGCAATAGAGTTCTAGTGCTCCTTAAATCGCGATATCGTATCTCACTACTATGTTTCGAGATAAGAATTAATATTCATTGCGATGTGTTATGTATACCTCGTATTATCTTCAAAAGAATGTAAATGCCACACTTACAAGCTAGGAAATAGCGTTTGCAGATGTCTACGTATCGTAGCAATAGAGTTCTAATGCTTCTTAAAATGAGGAGTCGTATTTCATTTCTATGTTTCGTAATAAGATACAATATTCATTGTGGAATGTCATGTATACCTCGTATTCACCTCAAAGGAATGTAAATGCGACACTTACATGCTAGGAAATGCCGTTTGCAGATGTCTACGTATCGAAGCAATAGATTTCTAAAGCTTGCTAATTCGCGATATCGCATCTCATATGTATGCTTGATGATAATTTATAATATTCATTGCGAAGTGTCACGTATACCTCGCATGTACTTCGAATGAATGTGAATGCGACAGTTCCTGGTTAGGAAATAGCGTTTGCAGATACCTACGAATCGAAGCAATAGAGTTCTAAAGATTCTTAAATCGCAATATCGCATCTCATTTCTATGTTTCATGATAATATATAATATTCATTGTGCAGTGTTATGAATACCTCGTATTCCTTTCGAAAGAATGTAAATACGACAATACCTTGCTAGGAAGTAGCGTTTGCTGATGTCTACGTATCGTAGCAGTAGGGATCTAATGCTTTTTAAATCGCCATATCGATTCTCATTCCTATGTTTCATGATAATATATAATGTTAACTGCGAAGTGTCATGTATACCTCGCATACACTTCAAATGAATGTAAATGCGACACTCCCTTGCTAGGAAATAGCGTTTGCAGATGTCTACGTATCGAATCAATAGAGTTCTAATGCTTCTTAAATCGCCATATTGCATCTCATATCAATGTTTCATGATAAGATGTAATATTCATTTTGGAGTGTTATGTATACCTCGTATTCACTTCAAAAGAATGTAAACGCGACACTTCCATGCCAGGAAATAGCGTTTGCAGATGTCTACGTATCCTAGCATTAGGGTTCTAATGCTTCTCAAAACGCGATATCGCAACTCATTGCTATGTTTCATGATAATATATAATATTCACTGTGGAGTGTTATGTATACCTCGTACCCACTTCAAAAGAATGTAAATGCGACACTTCCTTGCTAGGAAATGGCGTTTGCAGATGTCTACGTATCGAAGCAATAGATTTCTAAAGCTTGCTAATTCGCGATATCGCATCTCATGTCTATGTTTCATGATAATATATAATATTCATTGCGAAGTGTCATGTATACCTCGCATACACTTCGAATGAATGTGAAAGCGACAGTTCCTTGTTAGGAAATAGCGTTTGCAGATGTCTACGTATGGAAGCAATAGAGTTCTAATGCTTCTCAAAACGCGATATCGCATCACATTTCTATGTATCATGATAAGATATAATATTCATTGCGAAGTGACATGTGTACCTCGTATAAACTTCAAGAGAATGTAAATACAACACTTCCCTGCTATTAAAAAGCGTATGCAGATGTCTACGTATCGTAGCAATAGAGTTCTATTGCCTCTTATAACGAGATATCGCATCTCATTTTTATGACTCATGATAAGATATAATGTTCATTGCGAAGTGCCACGTATACCTCGTATTCACTTCAAAAGAATGTAAATGCGACGCTTCCTTGCTAGGACGTAGCATTTTCAGATGTCTACGTATCGAAGCAATAGAGTTCTAATGCTTCTCAAAACGCGATTTCGCATCTCATTTCTATGTTTCATGATAAGATATATTATTCTTTGCGAAGTGTCATGTATACCTCGCATACACTTCAAATGAATGTAAATGCGACACATACATGCTAGGAAATAGCGTTTGCGGATGTCTACGTATCGAAGCAGTAGAGTTCTAATGCTTCTCAAAACGCAATATCGCATCTCATTTCGATGTTGCCTGACCAGATACAATATTCATTGCGAAGTGTCGTGTATACCTCACACACACTTCAAGTGAATGTAAATGCGACACTTCTTTGCCAGGAAATAGCGTCTGCAGATGTCTACGTATCGAAGCAATATAGTTCTAACGCTTCTTAAAACGCGATGTCGCATCTCATTTCTAAGTATCATGATAAGATATAATATTCATTGTGGAGTGTTATGTATACCTAGTATTCACATCAAAGAAATGTAAATGCGACACTTCCTTGCTAGGAAATAGCGTCTGCAGGTTCCTCCGTATCGTAGCAATAGAGTTCTAATGATTCTTAAAACGCGATATCGCATCTCATTTGTGTGTTTCATGGTAAGATATAATATTCATTGTGGAGTGCTACGTATACCTTGTTTTTACTTCAAAAGAATGTAAATGCGACACTTTCTTGCTAGGAAATAGCGTCTGCAGGTGTCTACGTATCGTAGCAATAGATTTCTAATGCTTCTTAACACGCGATATCGCATCTGATTTCTGTGTTTCATGGTAGGATATAATATTCATTGTGGAGTGTTATGTATACATAGTTTTCACTTCAAAAAAATGTAAATGCGACACTTCCCTGCTAGGAAGTAGCGTTGGCGGATGTCTACGTATCGCAGCAATAGTGTTATAATGCTTCTTAAAAGGAGATACTGCATCTCATTCCTATGTTTCATGATAAGATATAATATTCATTGCGATGTGTCGTGTATACCTCGCACACACTTCAAGTGAATGTAAATGCGACACTTCTTTGCCAGGAAATAGCGTCTGCAGATGTCTACGTATCGAAGCAATAGAGTTCTAACGCTTCTTAAAACGCGATATCGCATCTCATTTCTAAGTTTCATGATAATATATAATATTCATTGTGGAGTGTTATGTATACCTAGTATTCACATCAAAGAAATGTAAATGCGACACTTCCTTGCTAGGAAATAGCGTCTGCAGGTTCCTCCGTATCGTAGCAATAGAGTTCTAATGATTCTTAAAACGCGATATCGCATCTCATTTCTGTGTTTCATGGTAAGATATAATATTCATTGTGGAGTGCTACGTATACCTTCTTTTTACTTCAAAAGAATGTAAATGCGACACTTCCTTGCTAGGAAATAGCGTCTGCAGGTGTCTGCGTATCGTAGCAATAGATTTCTAATGCTTCATAACACGCGATATCGCATCTGATTTCTGTGTTTCATGGTAAGATATAATATTCATTGTGGAGTGTTATGTATACCTAGTTTTCACTTCAAAAAAATGTAAATGCGACACTTCCTTGCTAGGAAGTAGCGTTGGCGGATGTCTACGTATCGAAGCAATAGTGTTATAATGCTTCTAAAAACGAGATACTGCATCTCATTCCTATGTTTCATGATAAGATATAATATTCATTGCGATGTGTCACGTATACCTCGTATACACTTCAAATGAGTGCAAGTGCGGCACTTCCTTGCTAGGAAATAGCGTCTGCAGATGTCTACGTATCGAAGCAATAGAGTTCTAACGCTTCTTAAAACGCGATATCGCACCTCATTTCTATGTTTCATATTAAGATATAATATTCATTGTGGAGTGTTATGTATACCTAGTATTCACATCAAAGAAATGTAAATGCGACACTTCCTTGCTAGGAAATAGCGTCTGCAGGTTCCTCCGTATCGTAGCAATAGTGTTCTAATGATTCTTAAAACGCGATATCGAATCTCATTTCTGTGTTTCATTGTAAGATATAATATTCATTGTGGAGTGCTATGTATACCTTGTTTTTACTTCAAAGGTATGTAAATGCGACACTTGCTTGCTAGGAAATAGCGTCTGCAGGTGTCTACGTATCGTAGCAATAGAGTTCTAATGCTTCTTAACACGCGATATCGCATCTGATTTCTGTGTTTCATGGTAAGATATAATATTCATTGTGGAGTGTTATGTATACCTAGTTTTCACTACAAAAAAATGTAAATGCGACACTTCCTTGCTAGGAAGTAGCGTTGGCGGATGTCTACGTATCGAAGCAATAATGTCATAAAGCTTCTTAAAACGAGATACCGCATCTCATTCCTATGTTTCATGATAAGATATAATATTCATTGCGAAGTGTCATGTATACCTCGCATACACTTCAAATTAATGTAAATGCGACACTAACATGCTAGGAAATAGCGTTTGCGGGTGTCCACGTATCGAAGCAGTAGAGTTCTAATGCTTCTCAAAACATAATATCGCATCTCATTTCGATGTTCCCTGACAAGATAGAATATTCATTGCGAAGTGTCGTGTATACCTCGCACACACTTCAAGTGAATGTAAATGCGACACTTCTTTGCCAGGAAATAGCGTCTGCAGATGTCTACGTATCGAAGCAATAGAGTTCTAACGCTTCTTAAAACGCGATATCGCATCTCATTTCTAAGTTTCATGATAAGATATAATATTCATTGTGGAGTGTTATGTATACCTAGTATTCACATCAAAGAAATGTAAAGGCGACACTTCCTTGCTAGGAAATAGCGTCTGCAGGTTCCTCCGTATCGTTGCAATAGAGTTCTAATGATTCTTAAAACGCGATATCGCATCTCATTTCTGTGTTTCATGGTAAGATATAATACTCATTGTGGAGTGCTACGTATACCTTGCTTTTACTTCAAACGAATGTAAATGCGACACTTCCTTGCTAGGAAATAGCGTCTGCAGGTGTCTACGTATCGTAGCAATAGATTTCTAATGCTTCTTAACACGCGATATCGCATCTGATTTCTGTGCTTCATGGTAAGATATAATATTCATTGTGGAGTGTTATGTATATCTAGTTTTCACTTTAAAAAAATGTAAATGCGACACTTCCTTGCTAGGAAGTAGCGTCTGCAGATGTCTACGTATCGAAGCAATAGAGTTCTAACGCTTCTTAAAACGCGATATCGCACCTCATTTCTATGTTTCATATTAAGATATAATATTCATTGTGGAGTGTTATGTATACCTAGTATTCACATCAAAGAAATGTAAAGGCGACACTTCCTTGCTAGGAAATAGCGTCTGCAGGTTCCTCCGTATCGTTGCAATAGAGTTCTAATGATTCTTAAAACGCGATATCGCATCTCATTTCTGTGTTTCATGGTAAGATATAATACTCATTGTGGAGTGCTACGTATACCTTGTTTTTACTTCAAACGAATGTAAATGCGACACTTCCTTGCTAGGAAATAGCGTCTGCAGGTGTCTACGTATCGTAGCAATATAGTTCTAATGCTACGTAAATCGCGATATCGCATCTCATTTCTATGTTTCGTGATAAGATATAATATTCATTGCGAAGTGTCATGTATACCTCGTATTCACTTCAAAAGAATGTAAATGCGACTATTCCTTGCTAGGAAATAGCGTATTCAGATGTCTACGTATCGTAGCAATAGAGTTCTAATGCTACTTAAATCGCGATATCGCATCTCATTTCTATGTTTTGTGATAAGATATAATATTCATTGCGAGGTGTCATGTACACCTCGTATTCACTTCAAAAGAATGCAAATGCGACACTTCCTTGCTAGGAAATAGCGTATTCAGATGCCTACGTATCGTAGCAATAGAGTTCTAATGCTACTTAAATCGCGATATCGCATCTGATTTCTATGTTTTGTGATAAGACATAATATTCATTGCGAGGTGTCATGTACACCTCGTATTCACTTCAAAAGAATGTAAATGCGACACTTTCTTGCTAGGAAATAGCATATTCAGATGCCTACGTATCGTAGCAATAGAGTTCTAATGCTATTTAAATCGCAATATCGCATCTCACTTCTATGATTCATGATAAGATATAATAATCATTGCGAAGTGTCATGTATACCTCGTATTCACTTCAAAAGAATGTAAATGCGACTATTCCTTGCTAGGAAATAGCGTATTCAGATGCCTACGTATCGTAGCAATAGAGTTCTATTGCTACTTAAATCGCGATATCGCATCTCATTTCTATGTTTTGTGATAAGACATAATATTCATTGCGAGGTGTCATGTACACCTCGTATTCACTTCAAAAGAATGTAAATGCGACACTTTCTTGCTAGGAAATAGCATATTCAGATGCCTACGTATCGTAGCAATAGAGTTCTAATGCTACTTAAATCGCGATATCGCATCTCATTTCTATGTTTCGTGATAAGATATAATATTCATTGCGAATGGTCATGTATGCCTTGTATCCACTTCAAAAGAATGTGAATGCAACTATTGCTTGCTAGGAAATAGCGTTTGCAGATGTCTCCGCATCGAGGCCATGGAGTTCTAAAGCTTCTTAAAACGCGATATCGTATGTCTCTTCTATGTTTCGTGATAAAATATAATATTCATCGCGAAGTGTCATGTATACCTCGTATTCACTTCAAAAGAATGTAAGTGCGACACTTCCATGCTAGGAAATGGCGTTTGCTGATGTCTCCGCATCGATGCCATAGAGTTCTAATGCTTCCAAAAACGCGATATCGCATCTCACTTCTATGTTTCATGATAAGATATAATATTCATTGCGAAGTGTCATGTATACCTCGCATTCACTTCAAAAGAATGTAAATGCGATTATTGCTTGCTAGGAAATAGCGTTTGCAGATGCCTACGTATCGTAGCAATAGAGTTCTAATGCTCCTTAGATCGCTATATCGCATCTCATTTCTATGTTTCGTGATAAATCATATATTCATTCCGAAGTGCCATGTATACCTCGAATTCACTTCAAAAGAATGTAAATGCGACACTTCCATGCTAGGAAATATCGTCTGCAGATGTCTACGCGTCGAGGCAATAGAGTTCTGATGCTTCTTAGATCGCGATATCGCATCTCATTTCTCTGTTTCATTATAAGATATAATATTCATTGCGAAGTGTCATGTATACCTCGTATTGACATCAAAAGAATGTAAATGCGACTATTCCTTCCTAGGGCATAGCGTTTGCAGATGCCTAGGTATCGTAGCAATACAGTTCTAATGCTTCTTAGATCGCGATATCGCATCTCATTTCTATGTTTCGTGACAAGTTATAATAATCATTCCGAAGTGTCATGTAAACCTCGAATTCACTTCAAAAGAATGGAAATGCGACTATTTCTTGCTAGGAAATAGCGTTTGCAGATGTTTAGTATCGTAGCAATAGAGTTCTAATGCTTCTCAAAACGCGATATCGCATCCCATTTCTATGTTTCCTGATAAGATATAATATTCATTGCGAAGTGTCATGTATACCTCGTATTCACTTCAAAAGAATGTAAATGCGAATCTTCCTTGCTCGGAAATAGCGTTTGCAGATGTCTACGTATCGTAGCAATAGGGTTCTAATGCTTCTCAAAACGCGATATCGCATCTCATTTCTATGCTTCATGATAAGATATAATATTCATTGCGAAGTGTCGTGTATACCTCGTATTCACTCCAAAGGAATGTCAATGCGTCACTTCCTTGCTAGTGTGACGTCCGGCGTACCGCCTTCCACCCCCCAACGCCTCCCGCAGCTCCCGGCAGGTCCATACGCACCGCCAGCCGCACGTAGCCACAAGGGACGAGCACCCCTGTACACGGGCAACCAGCCCGATCGCCGAGCCAAGGCAGCCATCTACACACCCGGGAATTCGACCACTCGTCCGCGTCACGACGCGCGACCTCGACGAAGTTGGAGGGTACGCAGCCCCCAACCGCAGCACGAAGACGCCACCGCACACTGCACAGAGTCAGCAGCTGTAAATCTCCATTATATATACTTCTCTAATGTCTACTCATAAGATATCTTAAGTCCGTAGCTAGTAAGCACACTACACGACCATGTATATACAGAAACAACACACACGAATAATTTTAAGGCAAATCTATGTTGAATACTAATTTCTAAATTACATTATAATCCGCTACGATACGCTCGAACAAGCGTCCGACGCGCCCGGTTCGCGCTCAACGCGAGCCGCGCCCCACCACGACCGGCCGCCCCACTTCGCGGGCCGAGCGGCCGCCCCACTCTGGGGCCCAACGACTCGTGCGCCGCGCGATCCGTGGAGGTCGCGGACTCGCGAGTCAGAGATCAGTAATCGTCTGTCGCTCAAGCTGAACGGTCTTCAGCCTCATGCCTTCGGGCCGGTCTCTGCCTCACTTGGAGGTATTACAATTTCTAAATCAAAGTCAATTCTAATTCTAAAGTCTTGTTATTCTATTTCTAATATTAAACTAATTTTAACTTAGCTCGATAGGGACAGTAAGTGTAAGCGTAGGATTATTTAGAATATATCTTTATTTTATCAGAATTTATATCTCTCGTTAATACAATTCCTTGCAACACTCGAGTATAACACGAAGTCTTCCACGAGTTCTCGCGTATTAAACACATTCGAGTTTCACCGTAGTCGAGGCTTGGTAATCGATCGGTTAGAGAGGACCGCCGCTTAGCTGGATCGACCCATTGCCTCACTACGAGCGAATCTGCGTCGACCTTCCACTCTTACGGACCGGCAAACTAGAGCGGACCGCCGCTTAGTGGACCCGTATCCGGACTTTGAGGAAGTAGGCTGAATGCGTTGTGCCAACGGGAGGAAAAGAACTCGACGCGCGGGAAGGAAGAATTTCATGCGTCGATTGATGCGGGAATACGCGGGCCTGGAAAGTCAAGTACCGATCTTCAGCTATTCAGCTATCCTCGCCGTGGCTCCTCCGCACACCGGCCGACCTGCACAGCCGTCTTCACCGCAGAGTACAGAGAAGTCCAACACCACCGAGCAGTCTCGCTGGAAACTCATCCCTTTGACGATTCCGCCTCACAGCCCGTATACTGGGACCATTCCGGAGGGGGACCCACGTTTCCAGCGGTATCTACAAAAGAAAGCCGATTAAAGCAGCCACTCAAGCCATCAAAAGGTAGGTGAACGTCCTCGTTCACCGCGTCCGCGTTTCGTACCAGTGTTTCGCGAGCCATAAAGAACCCGGCGTCCGCCGCAATTCAGCGCGCAGATTTCGGAGACGGCTACGTGTCGATCACGGTCAAATAGGAAATTTTCCCGAACTTGAGACGTGACACGTATTTTTGGTGACAGCGGTGGGATCTCTCGTGTTTCATTCCGGAAATTCAGCCGCGTAAGGAATACGATAAACCATGGCTACGCGAACGCCAACAAAAACGCGACACCAACCACCTCGAGCCGTCGCCGCCGGCGTAGATGCCGACCGCGATAAACGCGTAACTCGAGCAATTGGTTTCCAAGACGCGCTCGCCGATCCGTTACCACGTACATCCGATACCGCGACCGTTAATAAGACGCCCGACAATACAATCTCGCTTATGCAACAGATCGAGCAAATGCGTCGTGAACTAGAGGCTCTTCGCCGTTCTCAGGACGTATCGCGTACCGATACGCTTCCTCTGTTACAAACAACATCGCCTAATTCACAAATAGAAACTCCGAGTTCGCACCACGATGAACTTTCCTTAAAGGAAGCTCTAGAAGCGGTACCGAATTATGACGGGCAAAATATGCCTGTCCTCCAATTTACCCGGGCGTGTAAACGGGCATACGACCTAATCCCAAACGGTTGCGAAAGGGCATTCACGCGTTTACTGAAATCTAAATTAAAAGGTCGCGCATACCTGGCACTCGAGGACGAGCCGTGCCATACTATTTTGGAATTTACCGATATACTTAGGAATTCGTTTGGCGCTATCCGCTCCGCTGACCACTACCGCGGAGAACTTACAAACATTTTTATGAAGCCGGGAGAACACATCTTAGAGTACATTAGCCGCGTGAAAGATTTGCGTACCGCCATCATAGACTGCGAGCGACTAACGCCGTACGCGTCTCACGGCAGCTTCTCGAACGTCGACGAACTAACACTCAGATGCTTTATCGACGGTCTTATACCCGAAATTCGCATCCAGATGCCAATAAATTCTTTTGAGTTACATAGGGACGCGTTTGCACGCGCTCGCGAATTGCATAAGAGACACGAGCTGGATTGCGATAGGTTACGCAATCCTCGCCCGCGCGCAGATCCTCGGGAAAGACGTCCCGAAATAATATGTTCTATTTGCAACAATTCCGGCCACTATGCGAGGGATTGCCGATCCAGGCCGCTTCCGCAACGACAACCGCCGACCGATCAACGCGAATATTACCCGCGTACCGTTAATACCCATAGCAGGTATACCTCGACCCCGAGACCCGTTATCGAACAACCACGACCGCCTGCAGTGCGGGAGAAATACTGTAGGTACTGCAAGACTCCCGGCCACGAGATTGACGAATGCCGGAAACGTCAATATTATAATAATACTCGATATTCGGGAAACGAGAGTGGCCTCCCGCCTCGCCGCGAGACAGGACGCGAGGCCCATCCGAACATCCGCTCTCTCGCGACGAACGATATCCCCGCGGAAATCGTGGAGCCGGTGCCGCAATAAATTTAACAGGGAAAACAAACACGCCGAGTGTCGTACTAACTTCGAGTGCGCTAATTGAGCCCACGGAATTTATGATCGACACCGGTGCTGAAATAAATGTTATTAAGCATTCCACGCTTGACCCGTCGGAAACAGTGGTAATCACGGGGGTCACTAACGGGAAAACTACTACGATCGGTACCGTGAACATAGTCTTGTTTGACCGCGTAGTGCCGTTTAATGTCGTAAGCGATGATTTTCCCCTCGGACCAGACGGCATTTTAGGTTCGGGTTTCTGCGCCGACGCGGAAATATCATTTCCAAAGGGATTAATAAAGTGGTACGGGAAAACAATCCCATTCAAATGTGAGATCGAACGTATCGAAAATAAGCCTCCGCCGGTTCCGTTCGAGACGACATCGAAAATCGCTGAAAAAGAAAACTCTACGCCGAAAAACATTCTAAAGACCGCCAAGAAGGTATATCGATCGTCGAAAAACGCTCCGAAAATCGCCGATAAATACTCCTCAACGCCACAAAATTTTTCAAAACCCTCGGAAAAGGTCTCTCTGCCGCCGCGAATGAACGTCGGGTTAAAAATACGAGTAATCAACTCGCAAATTTCAGAGGGGATAATTCCTCGACTCGACATCGCGCCTGGCGTGTTTCTCGGAAACGCGCTGGTAAAGGTTAACGAAGGTGAAGCGATTACGCGAGTAATTAACTCAACCGATAGGACGGTCAAAATCGCTTTACCTGCCGTGAAACTGGAACCAGTGCAGGTCATATCTCCGATACCCGAGGAAGATTGCCCCGCGCTCTTCCCGGTCTTTCATAATCCAAATCCGCCCGTTAATACAAAATCAAATGCAAATTTAGCTCCAAATATCGCCCAATCCGCGCTGTTGGGTTCTTCCCAAAAAGGGAAAATATTAAATTCAAGTTCGCGTTCGACACCGTATCCCGGTTACGAACCTCCCCTTTGCTCTAGAAGCACGAAAACTTTAACATATGCACAAGTAGCAAAATCCGTTATAAAAGCCACACCGATCGAAAATAAACGTCCGTCGCAAAATTCTGTAACCGCGTCGAAACCTCGATTAAACCAATTAATCGAACTATTAAGGCTGAATCACCTCAACGACGAGGAAAGGCAATATGTTATCGGGTTGGTAGAAAAAACGCAAGACCTATTTTACATCGAAGGAGACACGTTAGGATATACAACAGCTACCACTCACAAAATTCCGACGGTCGACGATAGATCGATTAATGTCAAGCAATATAGATTTCCCCCTGCGCACAAAGAGGAGATTCGTGACCAGGTAGGGAAATTCTTGCAAAACGGTGTCATTCGAGATTCAAAGTCACCCTATAACTCGCCGTTGTGGGTTGTTCCAAAAAAAGCAGACTCGCAAGGGAATAAGCGCTGGCGCGTCGTAATAGATTATCGGGCATTGAACGAAAAATCTATCGCCGACGCTTATCCCTTGCCATGCATCACTGAAATACTTGACCAGCTTGGCAGTGCCAAGTATTTCAGCACGTTTGATTTAGCCAGCGGGTTTCATCAAATTCCAATGGAACCCGCTGACGCGCACAAAACGGCATTCTCCACACCGCATGGCCACTTTGAGTTTACGAGGATGCCGTTTGGTTTAAAAAATGCGCCCGCCACATTCCAGCGACTCATGGACAATGTGCTCGCGGGACTCCAAGGTAACGAACTTTTCGTTTACTTAGACGATATCGTAATTTACGCAAGCTCGCTACAAGAACACCAAGTCAAGTTCGATAAACTAACGCGCCGGCTGAGAGAGGCCAACCTGGTCCTCCAGCCGGATAAGTGCGAGTTCTTGAGGCGTGAAGTGAGTTACCTCGGGCACATAATCAGTGAGAGTGGCGTGAAACCGGATCCCGCTAAAGTAAGCGCTGTTCGAGATTTTCCCCGTCCGACCAATTCTAAACAAATAAAACAGTTCTTAGGCCTAGCGGGATACTATAGACGCTTTATTTCTAACTTCTCAAACATTTCGAAACCTTTAACCAACCTATTGAAGAAAGATGTTCAATTTATCTGGCGAAATGAACAAGAAAATGCATTTGTGAAACTACGAGACGCGCTATGCGAGGCGCCCATCTTACAATACCCGAATTCTAAATTACCATTCGTAATTACAACCGACGCATCAGCGGATGCTATAGGCGCTGTCCTGAGTCAAGGACCGATAGGCCGCGATTTACCGATCGCATACACGTCACGACTTCTGAATTCCGCCGAAAAAAATTACTCAACCATCGAAAAGGAATGTTTGGCCATTATTTACGCTGTACACCATTTCAGGCCGTACATTTACGGCAACCAATTTAAATTAGTCACTGACCACCGTCCACTGGTGTGGATGAATTCCGTGAAGGATCCATCCAGCTGTCTTGTGAGGTGGAGGCTCAAATTAGCTGAATACGATTACGAGATGATATATAAAACCGGAAAAACTAATTTAAACGCAGATGCGCTTTCTCGCAATCCAGTCAAAGTTCTTCCTATCACGCTATCATCATCTTCCGACGAAAATACATTTGACCCACTGCCGAAACGCTACCAACGGAAAAAACACGTAGTTCCTCCTCCACCACCACCTTCTCCGAGTTCCGACGATAACCGTCCTACACAGGTTCCTACTATACCAAAACCAAGTCCTTCATTACCGGCGCCATTACCGACTTCCAGCTCAAAAACAGAAATGTACACACCAATGCCACACGAACACGTACGTTACGAACCGTTATTTAAATTCATTAGAGACACCATAGCAACTAGACGCGACAACAATGTAATTTTTATCACGCAATCGGGACATCCATACGACGCCGGCGCCAAAGAAATCGAAAAATCCGGAAAATTTTTATTTAACAAAAAGGACATAAATCTCGCGAAAGCCAGGGTAACCAAGATAGACGACCATTATCAAATTCAACTGCCCATAATAGAACACGCAAGTCGATCCATCGATTATCAAATTATTATTGAATCACTACGCTCATTGTTCGACGTAACTACCGAACTCCAACTAAAATCCTTTAGCATAGCACAAACCTCGCTCGATTCACTGCCATGGTCTCAGATTCAGAGAGCGTTACAGGACCTATTTTACGAACAACCGATTCAAATAACAGTATGCCAGGGTTTAATTCATATCCCACCCGAAGAGAAAAGATTAAAATATAATTCAGGATAATCACGACACACCCGTGGGAGGTCATAAAGGTGTAAATAAAACTTACTCGCGGATCAGAGAGAAATACTATTGGTCGAACATGAAATCACAAGTCCAAGATTATATCAGCAAGTGCAAGAGCTGTCAGTTAGAAAAACTAGTTCGCGTTAAGACAAAGCAGCCCTTGACATTAACAGACACTCCGGGATGTGCTTTCGACAAGATTTCCATGGACGTGATGGGTCCTCTCCCGACTACTCCCGACGGTTACACGAATATCCTAACCATTCAGGATCTTTTGACTAAGTACTCAATAGCTATACCCTTGAAGCAAACATCAGCGGTCGATATTGCAGACGCACTAATTACTGGTTTCATATGCAGATTCGGTTGCCCAAAGGGCATCCTAACAGACCAAGGTTCTAACTTTATTAACAGTTTGATTAAGGCAATCGCGATTAAGTTTAAAATAAAACAATACAAGTCCACCGCCTTCCACCCACAGACCAACGGCTCGGTGGAACGTTCCCACCATGTTCTCGCGGAGTACCTGAAACACTTCATCCACACCAGTAACGATTGGGAAAGATGGCTCCCGTATGCCATGCTTTCCTATAATACCAGCGTCCACGAGGGCACGCTGTATACACCTCACGAATTGGTTTTTGGCCGTATTGCGAGGGTTCCGTCAGACACACCGTTTCAAGATAACACAGACAATGAAACATATTCAGATTACCTTATTAACCTCAACGATAAAATCACCAAGTCTCAGAAAATCGCAAAGGAAAATCTCGAAAACGCAAAACGCCGCGCAAAGTTTTATTATGATAAGAAGGTAAATATTCAGAAATTCGAAGCAGGACAATGAGTTTTCTTGCTAAGAGAACCCAACAAACACAAATTTCAGTCCCAGTATGTGGGACCCTACAGAATCGTCGAAATTCTGAATAATAACAACGCCAAATTAGATATTAAAGGTAGATTTAAGATCGTACATACAAATAAGCTAAAACTTTGTAAGAGAATGAGTAACGTGAGAGAGAGAAAGACTGATAGTGCTAACGCGAAAAGTGAAAAAACTGAAAAACCGCGTACCAAAAACATTAAACACAGCAGTGACAGTAGTGTGAGAGCGCATAGTGCAAAAACCAGGCCATCGAGGGAAAGCAACTTCAACCAGGGTCATCCCACAGGAACGAAGCGAGCCCGCTGCAACACATCCGGCGAGGACAATCTCGAAGTACGGCAACTAACCGGCAAAATCTCGAAAATGCAGTCTTCTCCACGGACGCACCCAGCAGTCAGGAGATCTTGGCAATGCCAAGATTCCTTTTTTAAGGGGGGAGGTGTGACGTCCGGCGTACCGCCTTCCACCCCCCAACGCCTCCCGCAGCTCCCGGCAGGTCCATACGCACCGCCAGCCGCACGTAGCCACAAGGGACGAGCGCCCCTGTACACGGGCAACCAGCCCGATCGCCGAGCCAAGGCAGCCATCTACACACCCGGGGATTCGACCACTCGTCCGCGTCACGACGCGCGACCTCGACGAAGTTGGAGGGTACGCAGCCCCCAACCGCAGCACGAAGACGCCACCGCACACTGCACAGAGTCAGCAGCTGTAAATCTCCATTATATATACTTCTCTAATGTCTACTCATAAGATATCTTAAGTCCGTAGCTAGTAAGCACACTACACGACCATGTATATACAGAAACAACACACACGAATAATTTTAAGGCAAATCTATGTTGAATACTAATTTCTAAATTACACTATAATCCGCTACGATACGCTCGAACAAGCGTCCGACGCGCCCGGTTCACGCTCAACGCGAGCCGCGCCCCACCACGACCGGCCGCCCCACTTCGCGGGCCGAGCGGCCGCCCCACTCTGGGGCCCAACGACTCGCGCGCCGCGCGATCCGAGGAGGTCGCGGACTCGCGAGTCAGAGATCAGTAATCGTCTGTCGCTCAAGCTGAACGGTCTTCAGCCTCATGCCTTCGGGCCGGTCTCTGCCTCACTTGGAGGTATTACAATTTCTAAATCAAAGTCAATTCTAATTCTAAAGTCTTGTTATTCTATTTCTAATATTAAACTAATTTTAACTTAGCTCGATAGGGACAGTAAGTGTAAGCGTAGGATTATTTAGAATATATCTTTATTTTATCAGAATTAATATCTCTCGTTAATACAATTCCTTGCAACACTCGAGTATAACACGAAGTCTTCCACGAGTTCTCGCGTATTAAACACATTCGAGTTTCACCGTAGTCGAGGCTTGGTAATCGATCGGTTAGAGAGGACCGCCGCTTAGCTGGATCGACCCATTGCCTCACTACGAGCGAATCTACGTCGACATTCCACTCTTACCGGCAAACTAGAGCGGACCGCCGCTTAGTGGACCCGCATCCGGACTTTGAGGAAGTAGGCTGAATGCGTTGTGCCGACGGTCGGAAAAGAACTCGACGCGCGGGAAGGAAGAATTTCATGCGTCGATTTGTGCGAGAATACGCGGGCCTGGAAAGTCAAGTACCGATCTTCAGCTATTCAGCCATCCTCGCCGTGGCTCCTCCGCACACCGGCCGACCTGCACAGCAGTCTTCACCGCAGAGTACAGAGAAGTCCAACACCACCGAGCAGTCTCGCTGGAAACTCATCCCTTTGACGATTCCGCCTCACAGCCCGTATACTGGGACCATTCCGGAGGGGGACCCACGTTTCCAGCGGTATCTACAAAAGAAAGCCGATTAAAGCAGCCACTCAAGCCATCAAAAGGTAGGTGAACGTCCTCGTTCACCGCGTCCGCGTTTCGTACCAGTGTTTCGCGAGCCATAAAGAACCCGGTGTCCGCCGCAATTCAGCGCGCAGATTTCGGAGACGGCTACGTGTCGATCACGGTCAAATAGGAAATTTTCCCGAACTTGAGACGTGACAGTATTCACTTCAAAAGAATGTAAATGTGACACTTCCTTGCTAGGGAATAGCGCTTGCAGATGTCCACGTATCGAAGCAATAGAATTCTAATGCTTCTTAAATCGCGATATCGCATCTCATTTCTATGTTTCATGATAAGATATAATATCCATTGTGCAGTGTTGTGTATACCTCGTATTCACCCCAAAAGAATGTAAATGCCACACTTCCTTGCTAGGAAATAGCGTTTGCAGATGTCTACGTATCGAGGCAATAGATTTCTAAACTTGTTAATTCGCGATATCGCATCTCATTTCTATGTTTCATGATAATATATAATATTGATTGCGAAGTGCCATGTATATCTCGCATACACTTCAATTGAACGTACATGCGACACTTCCTTGCTAGGGAATAGCGTTTGCAGATGTCTACGTATCGAAGCAGTAGAATTCTAATGCTTCTTAAATCGTCATATCGCATCACATTTCTATGTTTCATGATAAGATATAATGTTCATTGTGCAGTGTTATGTATATCTCGTATTCACTTCAAAAGAATGTAAATGCGACACTTCCTTGCTAGGGAATAGCGTTTGCAGATGTCTACGTATCGAAGCAATAGAATTCTAATGCTTCTTAAATCGCGATATCGCATCTCATTTCTATGTTTCATGATAAGATATCATATCCATTGTGCAGTGTTATGTATACCTCGTATTCCTTTCAAAGGAATGTAAATGCTATGTTTCATGATAAGATATAATATCCATTGTGGCGTGTTATGTATACCTCGTATTCACTTCAAAAGTATGTAAATGCGACACTTCCTTGCTAGGAAATAGCGTTTGCAGATGTCTACGTAATGTAGCATTAGTGCTCTAATGCTTCTCAAAACGCGACATCGCTTCTCATTTCTATGTTTCATGATAGTATATAATATTCATTGCGTAGTGTCATGTATACCTCGCATACACTTCAAATGAATGTAAATGCGACACTTCCTTCCTAGGAAATAGTGTTTGCAGATGTCTACGTATCGAAGCAAAAGAGTTCTAAAGCTTCTTAAATCGCGATACCGCATCTCATTTCTATGTTTCATGATAAGATATAATATTCATTGTGCAGTGTTATGTATACCTCGTATTCACTTCATAAGAATGTAAATGCGACACTTCCTTGCTAGGAAATAGCGTTTGCAGATGTCTACGTATCGAAGCAATAGAGTTCTAATGCTTCTTAAATCTCGATATCGCATCTCATTTCTATGTTTCATGATAAGATATAATATTCATTGTGCAGTGTTATGTATACCTCGTATTCACCTCAAATGAACGTAAATGCGACACTTCCTTGCTAGGAAATAGCGTTTGCAGATGTCTACGTATCGAGGAAATAGGGTTCTAAACTTGTTAATTCGCGATATCGCATCCCATTTCTATGTTTCATGATAATATATAATATTCATTGCGAAGTGCCATGTATCCCTCGCATACACTTCAAATGAACGTAAATGCGACACTTCCTTGCTAGGAAATAGCGTTTGCAGATGTCTACGTATCGAGGCAATAGAGTTCTAAACTTGTTAATTCGCGATATCGCATCCCATTTCTATGTTTCATGATAATATATAATATTCATTGCGAAGTGCCATGTATACCTCGCATACACTTCAAATGAACGTAAATGCGACACTTCCTTGCTAGGAAATAGCGTTTGCAGATGTCTACGTATCGAGGCAATAGAGTTCTAAACTTGTTAATTCGCGATATCGCATCCCATTTCTATGTTTCATGATAATATATAATATTCATTGCGAAGTGCCATGTATACCTCGCATACACTTCAAATGAATGTAAATACGACACATCCTTGCTAGGAAATAGCGTTTGCAGATGTCTACGTATCGAAGTAATGGA
The DNA here is from genome assembly GCF_050948175.1 of Xylocopa sonorina. Taxonomy (NCBI): domain Eukaryota; kingdom Metazoa; phylum Arthropoda; class Insecta; order Hymenoptera; family Apidae; genus Xylocopa; species Xylocopa sonorina. The sequence goes on from NW_027490090.1 coordinate 7,062,456, forward strand.
GTTCTAATGCTTCATAAATCGTCACATCGCATCTCATTTCTATGTTTCATGATAAGATATAATATTTATTGCTAAGTGTCATGTATTCCTCGTATTCACTTCAAAAGAATGTAAAGGCGACACTTCCTTGCTAGGAAATAGCGTTTGCAGATGTCTACGAATCGAAGCAATAGAGTTCTAAAGCTTGCTAATTCGCGATATCGCATCTCATTTCTATGTTTCATGATAATATATAATATTCATTGCGAAGTGTTGTGCATACCTCGTCTGCATTCAAAAGAATGTAAATGCGACACTTCCTTGCTAGGAAGTAGCGTTTGCAGATGTCTACGTATCGAAGCAAAAGAGTTCTAAAGCTTCTTAAATCGCGATATCGCATCTCATTTCTATGTTTCATGATAAGATATAATATTCATTGTGCAGTGTTATGTATACCTCGTATTCACCTCAAAAGAATGTAAATGCCACACTTCCTTGCTAGGAAATAGCGTTTCCAAATGTCTACGTATCGAAGCAATAGTGTCCTAATGCTTCTTTAAACGCGATATCGCATCTCATTTCTATGTATCTGGATATGATATAATATTCATTGCGAAGTGTTATGTATACCTCGTCTACACTTCAAAACAACGTAAATGTCACACATCCTTGCTAGGAAATGCGTTTCCAGATGTCTACGTATCGAAGCAATAGAGTTCTAATGCATCTTAAGATGCGGCATCGCATCTCAGTTCTATGTTTCCTGATAAGATATAATCTTCATTGCGATGTGCCGTGTACACCTCGTCTTCACTTCAAATGAAAGTAAACGCCGCACTTCCTTGCTAGGAAATAGCGTTTCTAGATGTCTAGGTATCGAAGCAATGTAGTTCTAGTGCTCCTTAAAACGCGATATCGCATCTCATTTCTATGTTTCATGATGAGATGTAATAGTCAAAGCAACACGTTACGTATATCTTGTCTACACTTCAAATGAATGTAAATCCCACACTTCCTTGCTACGGAATATAGCTTGCAGATGTTTACGTGTTGGGGCAATAGAGTTGTAATGCGTCGTTAAACGCGATTTCGCAGATGATTTCTGTGAAAAATGACAAGATGTATTTGTATGTAACGCGTTATGTATATCTTGACAACGCTTCAGAGGAATGTAAATCTCACACTTCCTTGCTACGGAATAGCTCTTCTAGATGACCAGATAACGAAGCATTAGAGTTCTAATGCTACATAAATTGCGATGTTGCATCATATTTCTATGTTTTATGTTGAGATGTAAATCAATACATCGTGTTAATTATATCTCGTTAGCACTTCGAAGGAATGTAAATATCACGCTTCCTTACGACGGAATCGCGTTTCTAGATGTCTACGTATCGAAGCATTAGTGTTCTAATGCTTCATAAAACGCGATATCACATCTCATTTCTATGTCTCCCAACAAGATGTACTATTCATTGCAACAAGTTATGTATGTCTCATCTAGACTTCAAAATAATGTAAGTGCCACACTTCCTTGCTTCGGAGTAGCGTTTCCAGAAGTCTACATATCGATGCAATAGATTTCTAATACTTCATGTAGCGCTATATCGCATCTCATATCTATGTCTCATGTTAAGATGCAACGTCAACGCAAGCGTTACGTATATCTCGTCTGCACTTGAAAATAATGTAAATACCGCACTTGCTTGCTACGGAGCAGTGTTTCTAGATGTCTACGAATCGAGGCATAGGAGTTCCAATGTTTCATGGAACGCGATATAGCATTTCACATCAAGAGTTCGAAGTATGTATGTAGATTTTCATGCACTGTATATATCATTATGCTCATCTGCTTCTGCGCCCCAAAAGTGTGGTTTCCACACTTCCTGACAAGAAGATAGCGATTCTGTTTGTAAATGTGTCGAAGCAATAGAGTTCTAATACATCATTCATCGCGATCTCGCATCACATTTCAATGTGTAATGTAAGATGTAATATTCAATGCAGCGCGTTACGTTTAACTCTTCAACACATCTAGCGAATGTGAACCCTACACTTCCTTGCAGGGGAATAGCGTTTTTAGGTATCTACTTGTCGAGGCAATAAAGTTCTATTACTTTATTCAGATCGATGTCGCATCTCATTTCAATGCCGCGTGTTGAGATTTAATATTCAATGAAAATCGTTTCGTTTATCTGCTTCTACACGTCAACAGTATAAAAATCCTACAATATCTTACCAGGAGGTAGCGTTTCTAGATGTGCTCGTATTGAAGCAATAGATTTCTAATGCTATATAAAACGCGATATCGTATTTGATATCAACAGTTCGAAGTATGTAAGTAGATAAAAATACTCTACACATCTCGTTATGCTTGTCTGCATATACACGCCAAAAGACTGTGATTTATACACTTCCTTGCAAGGGAATTGCGTTCTTAGATGTCTACTTTTCGAAGAAATAGAGTTCTATTGCTTCATTCAACACGATGTCGCTAGTCATTCCAATGATTCATGGTAAATTGCAATGTTCTATGCAATATGTTACATTTGTCTGCATCTAGACCTTAGAAGGATGTGAATCCTATACTTACCTGCAACAGAATATCGTTTCCAGATCTCTACGTGTCCAAGCAAGACATTTATAATACTTCATGCAGCGCAATGACGCATCTCATTTACACGTTTCAAAGCAAAGAATCTGTAATCATATATCCATAACATTATGCTTAACTGTTAGAGGTCTTCAATAGAATGTGAACTATATAATTCCATGCAACGGCATGGCGCTCCGTAGTGTCTGTCTGTTAAAGCAATCGAGCTAGAATTCTCCATGCAATGCGCTGGCGCATCCCATTTCATCGTTTCAAAGTAAGAATGCTGTAATCTCTTATGCATATCTCTAGGTTTATCTGCTTTAAAACTTCATAAGAATGTAAATTCTACAGCTCCATGCAACAGGATTGCCCTTCGTAGTGTCTACATGTCGAGACAATAGAGTACTAATGCATCATACCATGCCATGACTCATCTCATTTCAACGTTTCGAATTAAGTAAGCTTTAATCTTCTATGAAAAGCATTATAATTATCTGCTTCTACTCTACAAAGGAATGAGAATTCTATAGATCCAAGCAACAGGAGGGCAGGCCCTCCACCATCCTACTGCCTGCCCTGATGCGGGCAAAGGATTCCCAGGGTCACTCAAACCGCGACCAACATCTATCTTATACTCTAACCGATTCATCGTTATGCGTTTTCCATTAAGCTTGCCGGGATCAGTGATATTGATTCGCTCAATCTAAATTATTATTTTCTCTTTAAGTTTCTCGATTTTTTTAGTTTCTCTCACGATATCGTCTATTTCGTTGTACCTTACCCTTACAGTATGGTATATAATCTGTTGTTTGATATTTCTAGGATTTCCTCTTAATACATGCAATGCTTCCACATATTTTCTTTCTCTTTCTCTTTAGTTACATTGTTGTTATTTTATGCTTTTCACCCTCCACATTCCCTCTCTACACCATCTCGGAACAGGCGTTATACGATTACTGCAGGATGACGCCCCGGTCTCATTATACCGAGGTCGAGTGTTCTCTCTTGCATCCGTTGATTTATATATATATATATATATATATATATATATATATATATATATATATATATATATATATATATATATATATATATATATATATATATTGGAGAATATTTCCTCTTATCCTTTGTTACACGTAATATTATATATGTGATGCACGTTTGTTACGTAATGCTCCGATTTGTAAGCCTCAGATACTTTTCTTCTTTGGTAAAGCAACTTATTCGATTAATATATATTTATTAGACATAGATATAAACAATTAGAAAAATGTTATTAAAACGCTATTAAATATGTTGTTTCAATTATATATTTAAGGTCTGAAGATGTAGTTGCAATTAATGTCCGATATTTTACGTGACCCAATCGACGTATCGAGTGAGACTATGAAATATAAAAATCTTTTACTATTCTTCGACCCCTTTACATGTTAAATGAATGATTAGTTCTGCAAGACAAGAAGCCTGAATTAGTGAGATATCTAGGAACATAAGTAATTTGTAAGTAACACATCTTTTCTCTTTGAAATATTTGCCTTTGCATAGAATAGAACGTATAGATATAATTTCCTGTTTTGTACCCATTTCGGTCCAATTCTATTATAGCCTTTGAGCAGAAGTAATATTGATTATACTTGATTTTTGCAATAGTTCTTTGATTAACAGATTTTATTAGCCCAGAATCATCATTTGATGGATGTATCAATCTACTTTGTAGCTCCATCAGTTTCTTTTTCTGCTCGCTACTTTCCATTTTCAGTTCCGTATACTTATCCTTTATCACCATCATATATGTTGCGTAAAATTACAATAACTTTTTGTCTTCAAATTTTGCGGATATTTCAATTAAATTTCCTTTGATTAAATAAACGGAAATTAAAAAACAGTGGCACGTACCATTTCTTGGAAACGTTGTATCGTAATTTGCATCTGACTGTTTTGAAAGGCACGCACTTTACTTAACGTTTGCAATGATTCGGTTAGCGAAGTAAAGAAATATTCTACTTTCGAAATTGTTGGCTCTTGTAATTCTAAGGCAAATATATTCATCTGTCGACATCGTGAACATTGTTTTTTGGCAAAATTCCAGAAAAACAAATATACTATAAGTAAAATAATAAACATCATAATATTAAATTTAACTCTGTTCATCGTTGCCTTGTTGGACACATCCATAACAATATACAGGGTGGGGCAGTAATAATTAGCACCTCAGATATCCACGAAACTATAAGTTTCATAGAAGATTTTGCTAATATAAAATTGCATAGTACAAAGCCCATTGATGAAAATAGTTTTTTTGTAAGTGGGGTTATGTTGGACGTATGAAGGTTACCTTCATTTTTTAAAATGAATTGGTATGTCCATTCCACCGTAATACGATAGAGCATTTTAAAGCAAGTTTAACGATCTGTAACATGAAGGCATTGAAGGTTACAAAAAGTAAAGAAAGGCGGTAATACTCACGGTTTTGATAGCAAATGAACCATACGTATTGTAAACAGTGGTGGAAGGCGTAATACTTACCGTTTACTTCACTGTGAATAAACACTGTTCGAAGGGCATTTCAATAGTTTGCAGCATAAGTTAAACATGATAAGATTAGTATTGAAAAATCGGTTCGAATACGTTTGGTTAGGCTGTTCTTTGTGTCGTTCATTTTATAAGTACTGAGCTGCGGATTCCTGAGGACAGCTCACAAAATTGTTGAACTATGGAAGATTATCATTGTGAATTTGAATCAAAAGGTAATTAAATTCCATTAGATTGTAAACAGATCTCAATGTTTCATTTTAGATAGTAAGATTAAATACTCTTTACAAAACTACAAGAATGGATACATACCTTTCTGTCATTATTATTTCATAAAAAATTATAATTGCAATTATATAGTTCATTACGATAAAAAATATTTCTCAGCAAATTCTAAATATTAAATTATAGAATCAAGTAAAACATTTTTAATAATTACGAATATGAAAAATACTTGAACATTCCAATAGAAAGATGTCTAAACAGGAGTTAGAAAAGTCAAACATTCAATTTCAATTCCAGAATTCATCTATAAGAGATAAAATGTTTTGAAAGCCTTAATTACAGTCTTTAATGTAAGCAGTTGGGCAGTATTTCAATTTTTAAGAAAATTGATGAAAGTCAACCATTTCGATGTGGTCAGAATCTTTGTCGTTTGAGCAATAAGTGAATAACAAATAACTGCATAAATTCCAGGCTTAAAAACTTATGGATTAAATCCTATGCAGACTCGTTTTTGAGCGAGTTACTAAATAATAATCCACACTAAGTAATCATTTTAAAACTTAAACGATTACATCTGGCGAACTTTCAAAGATATCAGAAGCGTGAAATGTATGTGGTTTACCAAAAACTCTTCTAAAAGAACGGACGAAGCCAATAGAAATCTTTGTTGAAGTAAGCAAGTTCTAAACTTCTAAGCAACGCGATGGCCCTTATCTGCCTATATTTCATAGCAAGTAAGTTCTGAATTTCTATGAAATCCGATGGAATTCCTCACTACTAATGTTTCAAAGTAAGTTCTCAAATTCTCAGTTCTACGTTTAAAACTATGTGTGGTCTATATATCTATGTAAAGTGATGGTTCCTATTAGTTGTGAAGGAAACCTACATGTAGTAAGTCAGGGAAGCTCGAAGGGGTTAATTATCTAAATGCTTTAAGGTGTAAAACGTACTTTAATCTAAAGCGATCTATCGTTCCAAGGTATCCGCTCACGTACAACTTTTCTTGGGCGCCAGCTGCTCAGAAAGTAGCAAAGGGATAGACTACACGACCCCGGGAACCCTGGGGCGGAACAACCCTTGAAACTTCGAAATGCTCCTCCTCTCGACCACGCCTAGCCAAGTACACACACTCAGGTCGCGAGATACTGAAGTCACGGCATGTTTATTTATGGTCTCGTCGTGGGTTTAACTGACTTCGGCGATTTCCTCTACTCGTCCCCTTGGGTGTCCTTGTGGGGATCCCCCTGATCATTTAAATTGCGTAGCGCCTCGCACGCCACGCTCCCATGGCCCACCTGCAGGGCCCCTGGACTTTTGACTTCTCTATAGGGGGTTAAGGACGGTTGAGGACCTTCTCACATCCCAGAGCATTATAAAGCAGAGAAGCAGATAAGCATAATGCGATGCATAGAGCTTTACAACCTTCTAACTTACTTTGAACTGTTTATATAAAAACGATATTCCGTAGCAAGGAAGCGATGCATTTACATTCATTTGAAGTGTAGAGGAGATATACATAACGCGTTGCATTGAAATTACATCTTATCATGTGACATAGAACTGATATGCGATATCGCGTTTTATAAAGAGTTAGGAATCTATTGCTTCCACGCGTAGACATCTAGAAACGCTATTCCGTCGCAAGGAAGTGTGGCATTTTTGAAGTGTGGCGTGGTATACATAACACTTCGTAATGAATATTATATCTTACCATCAATCATAGAAAAGAGCTGCGATATCGCGTTTTAAAAAGCATTAGAATTCTTTTGCTTCGATACGTAGACATCTGGAAACGCTATTTCCTAGCCAAGAAGTGTGGCATTTACATTCTTTTGAAGTGTAGACGAGGTATACATAACACTTCGCAATGAATATTATTTCATATCATGAAACATAGAAATGAGATGCGATATCGCGTCTTGAGAAACATTACAACTCTATTGCTTCGACACGTAGCCATCTGGAAACGCATTTCCTAGCAAGGATGTGTGGCGTTTACATTCTTTTGAGGTGTGGACGAAGTATACATAATACTTCGCAATGAATATTATATTTTGCCATGAAACACAGAAATGAGATGCAATAACGCGTTTTAAGAAACTTTAGAACTCTATTGCTTCGATACGTACACGTCTGCAAATGCTATTTCCTAGCAAGGAAGTGTTGCATTGACATTATTTTGAAGTGTTGACGAGGTATATATAACGCTTCGCAATGAATATTATATCTTATCTTGAAACATAGAAATGTGAAGCGATATCGCGTTTTAAGTAACATTAGAACTATATTGCTTCGATACGTACAGAACTGGAATCGCTATTTCCTAGCATGGAAGTGTGGCATTTACATTCTTTTGAAGTGTAGACGACGTATACATAAGATATCGCAATTAATATTACACCTTATCGTGAAACATAGAACTGAGATGTGATATCGCGTTTCAAGAAGCATTAGAACTCTATTGCTTCGATACGTAGATATCTGCAAACCTTATTTCCTAGCAAGGAAGTGTCGCATTTACATTCTTTTGATGTGAATACGAGGTGTCACGTCCGGCGAAACTATTTTCCGTTGCTCCGTAGGCTTTACGACACGAGCCTATTATTCGGTAATTCGGTCCGCGGGAACGCGTTAAGACCGAGTCCGACAATTTCGGCTGACGCGATACTAGCGAAAACACCCGCGATGATAAGGGAATGATCCTACCTTTCGATGACTTCTCTCTCGATTTGTACGTAGAAATGGCGTTGAGGATCGTTCGCTGGGATCGTAGCGGAGTTCGGTCGGTTGGCTGCTACGGAAATCTCGATCAGTCGCCAGCGAAGAGGAGGACGGCTGCTGGAATTCAGCGATGATGCAGAGGAACCAGCGGTGATAGTAGCAGCTTCGGCTGCGAATGTGGCAGAATTGGCGTGATGCGTCGGGGTGTCTGGATCGGAAGCGTCGGCGGTCGCTTTGGAAAGCGGCATCTGGGCTGGTGCGAAGGCAGATCGCTGGTATACGAGGACTCTCGGAACGTCCTCCAAATATTTACGCTCAAGTGATCGTAAGAAATTCGTCCTACCCGCACGTCGCGTTCTTCACAAACCGGAAGCACGATTCATTCACCAGGTTTTTTCTGTACTTTCGACTAAGATCAGAAGGATAAGCGGCTATCCGCTCTATCTCAACGTCACAAAGCCTATTTCTATACTCCTTCAAGGTGATGAAGAGCAAACCCAGTTGAATAGAAGAACCCGTGGAAGAATTCGTAGTTAAATGTAATGTTAAAAGTAGAACCAGTATTATAAACACTTGATAAAATTAATGGATGTGGAAATAGTAGACTTGGTAAAAGAACTTGTACTTGGATATAGTAAAAGTAAAAATAAAATATATTCCAGGTTTAAAGTATACAAGAACTGGAATTATTGTAAGACTAAGACTAAGTTAAAATGGAAATAGAAACACGATGCCTGAACCTCACACTGAGGTGGCTAACGATCTAGAACTAGAGGTTTCGACTCCTCGGTAGGAGATCTCAAGTCAGAGTGTGTGCTCTGGAGACGCGTCTCGGACTTCCACTGTTCGCGATGCGCTACGGTCGCGGACGCTCGTGGTAGGGAGATCGCGGTCCTGCGAGTGGGGGACTCGCGTCTCGTGGCGGGGAGCGCGCGGTACAGCGAGTGGGGTTTCGCGACCTGTGGTGGGGTTAGCGGCGCATGCCGCTGGCCGGACGCATCTTACGCGTTTGACTTATGAGCAAATACAATATGGACTTACAATTATGTGTGTGTTGTTTGTGTCTTACATTCGTGTGGGTTCCAGAACCTGGAAGTCCAGGAAGTACCCATCCCCACCTCCTCGTGGTGGAACCTGGGCGCCGGGCTTGCCCGGTGGCTAACGGGGCTCTGGGGCTACCATACCCAAATCGAATTCGTTTAAGACTCGGAGGTTTGGTGCATCAACGATTGCCCAAAATAGTCCGAATCCTTTTCGTAGAGCAAACATGAATTGACTGAGCAGGCAGTCTGGAGCATCAATAAATTTGGCCAAACTGATGCTTAATATTCAAAAAGGGTCAGAGTGAGCGTGTTCGCGTACACGTAGCGAGTTCGCCTCCCCGAGGTTCCCCGTGGGTACTCCGGCGGTTAGGATTCGTCCTCTCCGACGGAGTAGCTGAAGGACTCGCCCGGTGGGAAAGGCGCCCCGGCACATCTGGATTTTTCCATCGCCCCTTTCAGTGAGGTGGGAGTAACTGGTTGGTAGATGGTAGATTCCGTCAGGGTATAGCCGTACGGCTCAGGAACCGCGCTCGATCACCGTCCGGGTGTAGAGCAGACACTAAATCTTACATTCGTGTCGTATGTAACTTAGATCTAGGTTTTCTTATATATGCGTCATGATATGGTATGTATGTGCTAGCTTAGAAGTAATATATAGGTTCTAGCAGATACTGTTCCCGGAATTGGAAAAGTCACCATTCAGGTGATGGGCTGCGGCTACGTCTTCCTGCGGGACGGAATCCCCGGTGCAAGGGAGATAGAGCTGCCCGTGCTTGGTGCGGTCGAGACAGGTATACTCGGTGGTACGAGTGAGACACTGGTGCCCGTTACGAGCGAGACAGGTATACTCGGCGGTGCGAGTGAGGCAGCGGAACTCGGTGTGAGTGAGCGCGTGCAGGTATGCGTGCGCGAACATTTCCAGTTGCTGGTTATGCAAGCGAGTTTGGCTGGTTCCATGCGTCCAGGGGTTGATGCTGGGGGGTGCGAGGAGGTTGATGGGTGGCAGGCGGTACGCCTGACGTCACAAAATGCGACACTTCCTTTCTATGAAATTACGTTCCCAGATATCTCTGTATAGAAGCTATAGAGTTCTAATGCCCCTTAAAACGCGATATCGCTTCTCATTTCAATGTTTCGTGACAAGATATAATATTCATTGTTGAGTGTTATCTATACCTCGCATTCACTTCAAATGAATGTGAAGGCGACACTACATTGCTGGGAAATAGCGTTTGCAGATGTGTACGTATCGTAGCAATAGATTTCTAACGCTTCTTAAAAAGCGATATCGCATCTCATTTCTATGTTTCATGATAAGATATAATATTCATTGCGAAGTGGCATGTATACCTCGCATACACTTCAAATGAATGTAAATGCGACACTTCATTGCTAGGAAATAGCGTTGGCAGATGTCTACGTATCGTAGCAATAGTGCTCTAATGCTTCCTAAATCGCGATATCGAATCTCATCTCTGTGTTTCCTGATAAGATATAATATTCATTGCGAAGTGTCATTTATACCTCGCATACACTTCAAATGAATGTGAAGGCGACACTACATTGCTGGGAAATAGCGTTTGCAGATGTGTACGTATCGTAGCAATAGATTTCTAACGCTTCTTAAAAAGCGATATCGCAACACATTTCTATGTTTCATGATAAGATGTAATATTCATTGCAACGTATCATGTATACCTCGCATACACTTCAAATGAATGTAAAAGCGACACTTCCTTGCTAGGTTATAGAGGTTGCAGATGGCTACGTATCGAAGCAATAGCGTTCTAATGCTTCATAAATCGCCATATCGCATCTCATTTCTGGGTTTCATGACAAGATATAATATTCATTGTGCAGTGTTATGTATACCTCGCATACACTTAAAATGGATGTAAATGCGACACTTCCGTGCTAGGAAATAGCGTTTGCAAATGTCTACGTATCGTAGCAATAGTGCTCTACTGCTTCTCAAAACGCGACATCGTTTCTCCTTTCTATGTTTCATGGTAGTATATAATATTCATTGCGTAGTGTCATGTATACTTCGTATTCACTTCAAAGAATGTAAATGCGACACTTCCTTGCTAGGAAGTAGTGTTTGCAGACGTCTACGTGTCGAAGCTATAGTGTTCTAATGCTTCTTATATCGCGATAGCGCATCTCATTACTATGTCTCACGATAAGATATAATATTCATTGTGCAGTGTTATGTATACCACGTATTCACATCAAAAGAATGTAAGTAGAAAACTTCCTTGCTAGGAAATGGCGTTTGCAGTTGTCTCCGTATCGAAGCAATAGAGTTCTAATGCTTCTTATATCGCGATATCGCATCTCATTTCTATGTTTCACGATAAGATATAATATTCATTGTGCAGTGTTATGTATACCTCGTATTCACATCAAAAGAATGTAAATAGAAAACTTCCTTGCTAGGAAATAGCCTTTGCAGATGTCTACGTATCGAAGCAATAGAGTTCTAATGCTTCTTAAATCGCCATATCGCATCTCATTTCTATGTTTCATGATAAGATATAATATTCATTGCGAAGTGCCATGTATACATTGCATTCACTTCAATTGAATATACATGCGACACTTCCTTGCTAGTAAATAGCGTTTGCAGATGTCTACGTATCGAAGCAATAGAGTTCTAATTCTTCTTAAATCGCGGTATCGCTTCTCATTTCTATGTTTCATGGTAGGATATAATATACATTGTGGAGTGTTATGTATACCTCGTATACGATTCACTTCAAGAGAATGTAAACGCGACACTTCCTTGCTAGGAAATAGCATTTGCAGATTTCTACGTATTGTAGCAATAGTTCTAATGCTTGTTAAAACGCGATATCGCATCTCACTTCTATGTTGCATGACGAGATATCATATTCATTGCGAAGTGTCATGTATACCTAGTATTCACTTCCAAAGAATTTAATTGCGACACTTCCATACTAGGAAATAGCGTTTGCAGATATCTACGTATCGATTCAATAGGGTTCTAATGCTTCTTAAAACGCGATATCGCATCTCAATTCTACGTTTCCTGATAAGATATAATATTCATTGCGAAGTGTCACATATACCTCGTATTCACTTCAAATGAATGTAAGTGCGACACTTCCTTGCTAGGAAACAGCGTTTCCAGATGTCTACGTATCGTAGCAATAGAGTTCTAATTCTACTTAATTCGCGATATCGCATCTCATTGCTATGTTTCGTGATAAGATATAATATTCATTGCGAAGTGTCATGTACACCTCGTATTCACTTCAAATGAATGTAAATGCGACTATTGGTTGCTAGGAAACAGCGTTTGCAGATGTCTACGTATGATAGCAAAAGAGTTCTAATGCTACTTAAATGGCGATATCGCATCTCATTTCGATGTTTTGTGATAAGATATAATATTCATTGCGAAGTGTCATGTATACTTCGTATTCACTTCAAAAGGATGTAAATGCGACTCTTCCATGCTAGGAAATAGCGTTTGCATATGTCCACCTATCGTAGCAGTAGAGTTCCAATGCTTCTCAAAACGCGATATCGCATCCCATTTCTACCTTTCATGATAAGATATAATATTCATTGTGGAGTGTTATGTATTCCTCGTCTCCACTTCAAATGAATGTAATGCTTCTTAAAACGTGATATGGCATCTCATTTCTATGTTTCATGATAAGACATAATACCCTTTGCGAAATGTGATGTATATCTCGTATTCGCTTTAAAAGAATGTAAATGCGACACTTGCTTGCTAGGAAATAGCGTTTGCAGATGTCTAAGTATCGAAACAATAGAGTTCTAATGCTTCTTAAAACGTGATGTCGCACCTCATTTCCCTGTTTCATGATAAGATATAATATTCATTGCGAAGTGTCACGTATTCCTCGTATTCACTTCAAAAGATTGTAAATGCGACACTTCCTTGCTAGGAAATAGCGTTTGCAGAGGTCTACGTATCGTAGCAATAGAGTTCTGACGCTTCTTAAAACGCGATATCGCATCTCAATTCTATGTTTCATGGTAAGATATAATATTCATTGCGAAGTTTCACTTACACCTCGTATTCACTTCAAGTGAATGTAAATGCGACTCTTCCTTGCTGGGAAATAACGATTGCAGATGTCTACGTATCGAGGCAATAGATTTCTAATGCTTCTTAAAACGCGATGTCGCATCTTATTTCTGTGTTTCACGATAAGATATGATATTGAAAGAGAAGTGTCACTTATACCTCGCATACACCTCAAACGAATGTAAATGCGACATCACCTTGCTAGGAAATAGCGTTAGCAGATGTCCACGTATCGAAGCAATAGAGTTCTAATGCTTCTTAAAATGAGATGTCGCATCTCATTTCTCTGTTTCATGATAAGATACAATATTCACAGCGAAGTGTCACCTATACCTGGCATACACTTCAAATGAATGTAAATGCGACACTTTCTTTCTAAAAAATAGCGTTTCTAGATGTCTACGTATCGAAGCAATAAATTTCTAATGCTTCTTAGAACGCGATATTGCATCTCATTTCTATTTTTCATGATGAGATATAATATTCATTGCGAAGTGTCATGTATTCTCGTCTACACGTCAAAAAAATGTAAATGCGACACTTCCTTGCTAGGAAATAGCATTTGCAGATGTCTACGTATTGTAGCAATAGTTCTAATGCTTGTTAAAACGCGATATCGCATCTCACTTCTATGTTGCATGATGAGATATCATATTCATTGCGAAGTGTCATGTGTACCTCGCATACACTTCAAACCAATGTAAATGCGACTCTTCTTTGCTAGGAAATAGCGTTTGCAGATGTCTACGTATCGAAGCAATAGAGTTATAATGCTTTCATGTATCGCGATGTCGCATCTCATTTCTATGTTTCATGATAAGATATAGTATTCATTGTGCAATGTTATGTATACATCGCATACACTTCAAAAGAATGTAGATGCGACACTTCCTTGCTTCGAAATAGCGTTTGCAGATGGCTACGTATCGTAGCATTAGAGTTCTCATGCTTTTTAAGACGCGATATCGCATCCCATATCTATGTTTCATGATAAGATATACTATACATTGCGAAGTGCTATGTATACCTCGTATTCGCTCCGAAATAATGTAAATGCGACACTTCCTTGCTAGGAATTAACGATTGCAGATGACTACGTATCGAAGCAATAGAGTTCTAATGCTTCTTAAAACGCGATATCTCATCTCACTTCTGCGTTTCACGATAAGATATAACATACATTGCGAAGTGTCATGTACCTTCGTCTACACATCAAAAGAATGTAAATGCAACACTTCCTTGCTGGGAAATACCGCTTGCAGGTGGCTACGTATCGAAGCAATAGAGTTCTCATGCTTCTTAAAACGGGATATCGCATCTCATATCTATGTTTCATGATAAGATATATTATTCATTGTGCAATGTTATGTATACCTCGTATTCACTTCAAATGAATGTAAATGCCACTCATCCTGGCTAAGAAATAGCGTTTCTGAATGTCTACCTATCGAAGCAATAAATTTCTAATGCTTCTTAGAACGCGATATTGCATCTCATTTCTATTTTTCATGATGAGATATAATATTCATTGCGAAGTGTCATGTATTCTTGTCTACACGTCAAAAAAATGTAAATGCAACACTTCCTTGCTAGGGAATAGCGTTTCCAGATGTCTACGTATCGAAGCAATAGAGTTCTAATGGGGGAGGGGTAGAGGTACTTCTTACACCCGAGAACCATCCTGTTTGTCTCCATGGACTATGGCAGCGGTCTTATCGTTGCAGAGCTCTCGATCCTATCCTTCGGGCTTCAGGGTCTCTTCTTGCTCACTTCCCGATTCCTCCACCGTCGAGCCCGTCACGCTACCTCGGCGCACAGCCCTTCCGCGAACCTGCGGTCTTATTATCCGCCGAAGAGGCGTCTTATGGGTCGCTTCTTCCATCAGCTCGCCAGTCTAATCCGTAGAACGATGAGAGAGAAACGAACGGTGGGGGGGGGGGGGGGGGGGGGGGGGGGGGGGGTTCTACCATCCTGTATTTCACGCTCCTCTCAAATACAGCTATCGCGATGGTCCGTGTCGCGCTTCTCGCATGGGTTGTGATCTGCGAGCTAGTCTAACCGAAGCAGGGGGGGGGGGCGTGGTGAGCGAGCCTTGTGACTTCACCACGTCACAGTACATACAAATTTGTGATTAAGTAGCTATGTGTTCAAATTCAATTCCGAATAATGCACTAAAAAGCATCCCAGATAACAAACGGCAAGATGGTAGCGACACCATGCCGGCACTATATTGCCACTTCCGAGGAGTGTCAACTGATTCGTAGTCATCTGTGACCGGATTCGTTGACTAAAATGCCAGAACGTCTTACCAGCACGTTCTAGACAAGCGAATCGCGCAGAACCAGTACCATGGTGACACGCGTATCATCGCTCCATTCATGAATCTCCTCAGCAATGACGCAGGATCACATTTGGCAATGGGGAACCTGTGCTTTCATACAAATTAGAACCGTTAGATGTCAGTAGATGTTCAGCATATGAGTATTGATAGATATTTTGATGGTCGTTTTCCTATATTTATAGTTATTGAGCGAGTCGTATATATTTCTTTCAATCCATCATAGACTAAAAATATTATTTATAAGAAAAATATTACTTATAAAATAAAAATTCATGCTGTTGCGTCCCTAACTTCGCCTTGTGTAATTTTTGAAATAACATGCTGTCATCGTATTTAATGTAACCCTCAATTGCATGAATTTGTAACAATAAATTGAAGAAAATATATATAAAATAAGTGTATATATTTTTATGACAAAGTAATTATCGACCTTATGGAAAAAATCGCCCTATCGAGCTAGTTTATAGAAAATAATAAAATCGAGTTCTTATATCTTTGTGTTGTGCCGGTGTATCTATATTGGAATCAAAATAAATAAATTGCACAGTTTAGTCATTTTTCATATTTGCTTATAATTTTTATGGAAACAGCTTCCCCATTAGTAAATGTCAGACTACGCCACAACCACGCGTGTAGCTATGGTGAGCTGATAGTGTCATTGTCACGGCCGTGTAGCCCGTGTGCTATATCTCGGTGCTTTAATAGTGCCGTGATACGAATGCCGCCCCAGTACTAACAGTATGCCATTTCGAAAGCTGAGTAGGAGCACTTTGTTAGCACAGTTCTGACACGGAATTCGTTCCATCCGTTGTCATTGGCGTGCCAATCGCTGGCTGTTTGGGATATTGTAGTGCATGAGGCAGACTTGTTCCTTATCATCGTAAAGGAGATGGATTTTCACTCCCCCCTTTTTGAATTTTTTAAATTATTGCTTGGAATTTTTGCCGTTTCTGTATCTCTATGACCGCATTGTGGATTCAACTTCTTTTGAAGTGCACACGTGGTATACGCAACACTTTGCAATGAATATTATATCTTATCATGAAACATAGAACTGCGATGCGATTTCGCGTTTTACGAAGCATTAGAACTCCACTGTATCGATACGTAGACATCTAAAAACGCTATTCCTAGCAAGGAAGTGCGGCATTTACATTCTTTTGAAGTAAAAGCGAAGTATACATAACACTTCCCGATGAATATTATATCTTATCATGAAACATGGAAATGAGATACGTTATCGCGTTTTAAGGAGCATTTAATCTTTATTGCTTCGATACGTAGACATCTGGAAACGCTATTTCCTTGCAAGATAGTGTGGCATTCTCATTATTTTGAAGTGCAGACGAGGTATACATAGCATATCGCAATGAATCTTACCTCTTATCATGAAACATAGAAATGAGATGCGACATCGCGTTTTAAGAAGCATTACAACTCTATTGCTTGGACACGTAGACATCTGGAAACTTATTTCCTGGCAAGGAAGTGTGGCATTTACATTCTGCTGGAGTGCAGACGAGGTATACATAACACTCCGCAATGAACATTATGTCTTATCGTGAAACATGGAAATGAGATGCGTTATCGCGTTTTAAGGAGCATTAAAACTTCATTGCTTCGATACGACGACATCTGGAAACGCATTTCCTAGCAAGGATGTGTTGCATTTACTTTTTATTGAAGTATAGTCGATGTACACATGACACTTCGCAATGAATATTATATCTTATGATGAAACATAGAACTGCGGTGCGATTTCGCGTTTTGCAAAGCATTAGAACTCCATTGCATCGATACGCAGACATCTAGAAACGCATTTCTTAGCTAGGAAGTGTGGCATTTACATTCTTTTGCAGTGCAGGCGAGGTATACATAACACTTCGCAATGAATATTATATCATATCATGAAACATAGAATTGAGATCCGATATCGCGTTTTAAGAAGAATTAAAACTCTACTGCTCCGATACATAGGTATCTGGAAACGCTATTTCCTAGCAAGGAAGTGTGACATTTACATTCATTTGAAGTGTAGACGTGGAATACACAACACTTCGCGATGAAAATTATATCTTATCATGAAACATAGAAATGAAATACGACATCGCGTTTTAAGAAACGTTAGAACTCTATTGCTTCGATACGTAGACATGTCGAAGCGCATTTCCTAGCAAGGAAGTGGGGAATTTACATTCCTTAGTAGTGTGGACAAGGTATACATAACACTTCGCAATGAATATTATACATAGAATTGAGATGCGATATCGCGTCTGAAGAAGCATTAGAACTCTATTGCTTCGACACGTAGACATCTGGAAACGCTATTTCCTTGCAAGGAAGTGTCGCATTTACATTCACTTGAATCGTAGACGAGGAATACATGATACTTCGCAAATCATATTATATCTTACCATGAAACATAGAAATGAGATGCGATATCGCGTTTTAAGAATCATAAGATCTCTATTGCTACGATACGTAGACATCTGCAAACGCTATTTCCTTGCAAGGAAGTGTCACATTTACATTCATTTGAAGTGTAGATAAGGAATACATGATACTTCGCAAATCATATTATATCTTACCATGAAACATAGAAATGAGATGCGATATCGCGTTTTAAGAAGCATTAGAACACTATTGCTACGATAGGTAGACATTTGCAAACGCTATTTCCTTGGAAGGAAGTGTCGCATTTACATTCATTTGAAGTGTAGACGAGGAATACATAACACTTCGCAAATCATATTATATCTTACCATGAAACATAGAAATGAGATGCGATATCGCGTTTTAAGAAGCATTAGAACACTATTGCTACGATACGTAGTCATCTGCAAACGCCATTTCCTAGCAAGGAAGTGTCGCATTTACATTCATTTGAAGTGTAGACGAGGAATACATATCACTTCGCAAATCATATTATACCTTACCATGAAACATAGAAATGAGATGCGATATCGCGTTTTAAGAATCATAAGATCTCTATTGCTACGATACGTAGACATCTGCAAACGCTATTTCCTTGCAAGGAAGTGTCGCATTTACATTCACTTGAAGTGTTGACGAGGAATACATAACACTTCGCAAATCATATTATATCTTACCATGAAACATAGAAATGAGATGGAATATCGCGTTTAAAGAGTCATAAGAACTCTATTGCTACGATACGTAGACATCTGCAGACGCTATTTCCTTGCAAGGAAGTGTCGCATTTACATTCATTTGAATCGTAGACGAGGAATGCATAACACTTCGCAATGAATATTATATCTTATCATGAAACATAGATATGAGATGCAATATCTCGTTTTAAGAAGCATTTGAACCCTATTGCTTCGATACGTAGACATCTGCAAACGCTATTTCCTTGCAAGGAAGTGTCACATTTACATTCATTTGAAGTGTAGACGAGGAATACATGATACTTCGCAAATCTTATTATATCTTACCATGAAACATAGAAATGAGATGCGATATCGCGTTTTAAGAAGCATTCGAAAACTATTGCTACGATACGTAGACATCTGCAAACGCTATTTCCTAGCATGGAAGTGTCGCATTTACATTCATTTGAAGTGAATACGAGGTATGCATGACACCTCGCAATGGATATTATATCTTATCATGAAACATAGAAATGAGATGCGACATCTTGTTTTAGGAAGTATAAGAACTCTATTCTTACGATACGTGTTCATCTGGAAACGCTATTTCCTAGCAAGGAAGTGTCGCATTTACATTCTTTTGAAATGTAGACGAGGAATACATAACACTTCGCAAATCATATTATATCTAACCATGAAACATAGAAATGTGATGCGATATCGCGTTTTAAGAATCATAAGATCTCTATTGCTACGATACGTAGACATCCGCAAACGCTATTTCCTTGCAAGGAAGTGTCACATTTACATTCATTTGAAGTGTAGACGAGGAATACATATCACTTCGCAAATTATATTATATCTTACCATGAAACGTAGAAATGAGATGCGATTTCGCGTTTTAAGAAGCATTAGAACTCTATTGCTACGATACGTAGGCATCTGCAAACGCTATTTCCTTGCAAGGAAGTGTCGCATTTACATTCATTTGAAGTGTAGACGAGGAATACATAACACTTCGCAAATCATATTATATCTTACCATGAAACATAGAAATGAGATCCGATATCGCGTTTTAAGAAGAATTAAAACTCTACTGCTCCGATACATAGGTATCTGGAAACGCTATTTCCTAGCAAGGAAGTGTGACATTTACATTCATTTGAAGTGTAGACGTGGAATACACAACACTTCGCGATGAAAATTATATCTTATCATGAAACATAGAAATGAAATACGACATCGCGTTTTAAGAAACGTTAGAACTCTATTGCTTCGATACGTAGACATGTCGAAGCGCATTTCCTAGCAAGGAAGTGGGGAATTTACATTCCTTAGTAGTGTGGACAAGGTATACATAACACTTCGCAATGAATATTATACATAGAATTGAGATGCGATATCGCGTCTGAAGAAGCATTAGAACTCTATTGCTTCGACACGTAGACATCTGGAAACGCTATTTCCTTGCAAGGAAGTGTCGCATTTACATTCATTTGAATCGTAGACGAGGAATACATGATACTTCGCAAATCATATTATATCTTACCATGAAACATAGAAATGAGATGCGATATCGCGTTTTAAGAATCATAAGATCTCTATTGCTACGATACGTAGACATCTGCAAACGCTATTTCCTTGCAAGGAAGTGTCACATTTACATTCATTTGAAGTGTAGATAAGGAATACATGATACTTCGCAAATCATATTATATCTTACCATGAAACATAGAAATGAGATGCGATATCGCGTTTTAAGAAGCATTAGAACACTATTGCTACGATAGGTAGACATTTGCAAACGCTATTTCCTTGGAAGGAAGTGTCGCATTTACATTCATTTGAAGTGTAGACGAGGAATACATAACACTTCGCAAATCATATTATATCTTACCATGAAACATAGAAATGAGATGCGATATCGCGTTTTAAGAAGCATTAGAACACTATTGCTACGATACGTAGTCATCTGCAAACGCCATTTCCTAGCAAGGAAGTGTCGCATTTACATTCATTTGAAGTGTAGACGAGGAATACATATCACTTCGCAAATCATATTATACCTTACCATGAAACATAGAAATGAGATGCGATATCGCGTTTTAAGAAACATAAGATCTCTATTGCTACGATACGTAGACATCTGCAAACGCTATTTCCTTGCAAGGAAGTGTCGCATTTACATTCACTTGAAGTGTTGACGAGGAATACATAACACTTCGCAAATCATATTATATCTTACCATGAAACATAGAAATGAGGTGGAATATCGCGTTTAAAGAGTCATAAGAACTCTATTGCTACGATACGTAGACATCTGCAGACGCTATTTCCTTGCAAGGAAGTGTCGCATTTACATTCATTTGAATCGTAGACGAGGAATGCATAACACTTCGCAATGAATATTATATCTTATCATGAAACATAGATATGAGATGCAATATCTCGTTTTAAGAAGCATTTCAACTCTATTGCTTCGATACGTAGACATCTGCAAACGCTATTTCCTTGCAAGGAAGTGTCGCATTTACATTCATTTGAATCGTAGACGAGGAATGCATAACACTTCGCAATGAATATTATATCTTATCATGAAACATAGATATGAGATGCAATATCTCGTTTTAAGAAGCATTTCAACTCTATTGCTTCGATACGTGGATATCTGCAAACGCTATTTCCTTGCAAGGAAGTGTCGCATTTACATTCATTTGAATCGTAGACGAGGAATGCATAACACTTCGCAAATCATATTATATCTTACCATGAAACATAGAAATGAGATGCGATATCGCGTTTTAAGAAGCATTAGAACACTATTGCTACGATAGGTAGACATTTGCAAACGCTATTTCCTTGGAAGGAAGTGTCGCATTTACATTCATTTGAAGTGTAGACGAGGAATACATAACACTTCGCAAATCATATTATATCTTACCATGAAACATAGAAATGAGATGCGATATCGCGTTTTAAGAAGCATCAGAAATCCATTGCTACGATACGTATTCATCTGCAAACGCCATTTCCTAGCAAGGAAGTGTCGCATTTACATTCACTTGAAGTGTTGACGAGGAATACATAACACTTCGCAAATCATATTATATCTTACCATGAAACATAGAAATGAGATGGAATATCGCGTTTAAAGAGTCATAAGAACTCTATTGCTACGATACGTAGACATCTGCAGACGCTATTTCCTTGCAAGGAAGTGTCACATTTACATTCATTTGAAGTGTAGACGAGGAATACATGATACTTCGCAAATCTTATTATATCTTACCATGAAACATAGAAATGAGATGCGATATCGCGTTTTAAGAAGCATTCGAAAACTATTGCTACGATACGTAGACATCTGCAAACGCTATTTCCTAGCATGGAAGTGTCGCATTTACATTCATTTGAAGTGAATACGAGGTATGCATGACACCTCGCAATGGATATTATATCTTATCATGAAACATAGAAATGAGATGCGACATCTTGTTTTAGGAAGTATAAGAACTCTATTCTTACGATACGTGTTCATCTGGAAACGCTATTTCCTAGCAAGGAAGTGTCGCATTTACATTCTTTTGAAATGTAGACGAGGAATACATAACACTTCGCAAATCATATTATATCTAACCATGAAACATAGAAATGTGATGCGATATCGCGTTTTAAGAATCATAAGATCTCTATTGCTACGATACGTAGACATCCGCAAACGCTATTTCCTTGCAAGGAAGTGTCACATTTACATTCATTTGAAGTGTAGACGAGGAATACATATCACTTCGCAAATTATATTATATCTTACCATGAAACGTAGAAATGAGATGCGATTTCGCGTTTTAAGAAGCATTAGAACTCTATTGCTACGATACGTAGGCATCTGCAAACGCTATTTCCTTGCAAGGAAGTGTCGCATTTACATTCATTTGAAGTGTAGACGAGGAATACATAACACTTCGCAAATCATATTATATCTTACCATGAAACATAGAAATGAGATCCGATATCGCGTTTTAAGAATCATAAGAACTCTATTGCTACGATACGTAGTCATCTGCAAACGCTATTTCCTTGCAAGGAAGTGTCTCATTTACATTCATTTGAAGTGTAGACGAGGAATACATATCACTTCGCAAATCATATTATACCTTACCATGAAACATAGAAATGAGATGCGATATCGCGTTTTAAGAATCATAAGATCTCTATTGCTACGATACGTAGACATCTGCAAACGCTATTTCCTTGCAAGGAAGTGTCGCATTTACATTCATTTGAAGTGTTGACGAGGAATACATAACACTTCTCAAATTATATTATATCTTACCATGAAACATAGAAATCAGATGCGATTTCGCTTTTTAAGAAGCATTAGAACTCTATTGCTACGATACGTAGACATCTGCAAACGCTATTTCCTAGCGAGGAAGTGTCGCATTCACATTCATTTGAAGTGTAGACGAGGAATACATAACACTTCGCAAATCATATTATGTCTTACCATGAAACATAGAAATGAGATGCGTTATCGCGTTTTAAGAATCATAAAATCTCTATTGCTACGATACGTAGACATCTGGAAACGCCATTTCCTTGCAAGGAAGTGTCGCATTTACATTCATATGAATCGTAGACGAGGAATGCATAACACTTCGCAATGAATATTATATCTTATCATGAAACATAGATAGGAGATGCAATATCTCGTTTTAAGAAGCATTTGAACAGTATTGCTTCGATACGTAGACATCTGCAAACGCTATTTCCTTGCAAGGATGTGTCACATTTACATTCATTTGAAGCGTAGACCAGGAATACATGATACTTCGCAAATCATATTATATCTTACCATGAAACTTAGAAATGAGATGCGATATCGCGTTTTAAGAAGCATTAGAACACTATTGCTACGATAGGTAGACATCTGCAAACGCTATTTCCTAGCGAGGAAGTGTCGCATTCACATTCATTTGAAGTGTAGACGAGGAATACATAACACTTCGCAAATCATATTTATCTTACCATGAAACATAGAAATGAGATGGAATATCGCGTTTTAAGAATCATAAGAACTCTATTTCTACGATACGTAGACATCTGCAAACGCTATTTCCTTGCAAGGAAGTGTCGCATTTACATTCATTTGAAGTGTAGACGAGGAATACATGATACTTCGCAAATCATATTATATCTTACCATGAAACTTAGAAATGAGATGCGATATCGCGTTTTAAGAAGCATTAGAACACTATTGCTACGATAGGTAGACATTTGCAAACGCTATTTCCTTGGAAGGAAGTGTCGCATTTACATTCATTTGAAGTGTAGACGAGGAATACATAACACTTCGCAAGTCATATTATATCTTACCATGAAACATAGAAATGAGATGCGATATCGCGTTTTAAGAATCATAAGATCTCAATTGCTACGATACGTAGACATCTGCAAACGCTATTACCTTGCAAGGAAGTGTCGCATTTACATTCATTTGAAGTGTAGACGAGGAATACATATCACTTCGCAAATCATATTATACCTTACCATGAAACATAGAAATGAGATGCGATATCGTGTTTGAAGAATCATAAGATCTCTATTGCTACGATACGTAGATATCTGCAAACGCTATTTCCTTGCAAGGAAGTGTCGCATTTACATTCATTTGAAGTGTAGACGAGGAATGCATAACACTTCGCAATGAATATTATATCTTATCATGAAACATAGATATGAGATGCAATATCTCGTTTTAAGAAGCATTTGAACAGTATTGCTTCGATACGTAGACATCTGCAAACGCTATTTCCTTGCAAGGATGTGTCACATTTACATTCATTTGAAGTGTAGACCAGGAATACATGATACTTCGCAAATCATATTATATCTTACCATGAAACATAGAAATGAGATGCGATATCGCGTTTTAAGAAGCATTAGAACACTATTGCTTCGATAAGTAGACATCTGCAAACGCTATTTCCTTGCGAGGAAGTGTCGCATTTACATTCATTTGAAGTGTAGACGAGGAATACATGATACATCGCAAATC
The DNA here is from genome assembly GCF_050948175.1 of Xylocopa sonorina. Lineage (NCBI taxonomy): Eukaryota > Metazoa > Arthropoda > Insecta > Hymenoptera > Apidae > Xylocopa > Xylocopa sonorina. The sequence continues at coordinate 7,087,151 of NW_027490090.1, forward strand.
ATATTATATCTTACCGTGAAACTTAGAAATGAGATGCGATATCGCGTTTTATGAAGCATTAGAACACTATTGCTACGATAGGTAGACATTTGCAAACCCTATTTCCTTGGAAGGAAGTGTCGCATTTACATTCATTTGAAGTGTAGACGAGGGATACATAACACTTCGCAAATCATATTATATCTTACCATGAAACATAGAAATGAGATCCGATATCGCGTTTTAAGAATCATAAGAACTATATTGCTACGATACGTAGACATCTGCAAACGCTATTTCCTTGCAAGGAAGTGTCGCATTTACATTCATTTGAAGTGTAGACGAGGAATACATATCACTTCGCAAATCATATTATACCTTACCATGAAACATAGAAATGAGATGCGATATCGTGTTTGAAGAATCATAAGATCTCTATTGCTACGATACGTAGACATCTGCAAACGCTATTTCCTTGCAAGGAAGTGTCGCATTTACATTCATTTGAAGTGTAGACGAGGAATGTATAACACTTCGCAATGATTACTATATCTTATCATGAAACATAGATACGAGATGCAATATCTCGTTTTAAGAAGCATTTGAACAGTATTGCTTCGATACGTAGACATCTGCAAACGCTATTTCCTTGCAAGGATGTGTCACATTTACATTCATTTGAAGTGTAGACCAGGAATACATGATACTTCGCAAATCATATTATATCTTACCATGAAACATAGAAATGAGATGCGATATCGCGTTTTAAGAAGCATTAGAACACTATTGCTTCGATACGTAGACAGCTGCAAACGCTATTTCCTTGCAAGGAAGTGTCGCATTTACATTCATTTGAAGTGTAGACGAGGAATACATGATACTTCGCAAATCATATTATATCTTACCATGAAACTTAGAAATGAGATGCGATATCGCGTTTTAAGAAGCATTAGAACACTATTGCTACGATAGGTAGACATTTGCAAACGCTATTTCCTTGGAAGGAAGTGTCGCATTTACATTCATTTGAAGTGTAGACGAGGAATACATAACACTTCGCAAATCATATTATATCTTACCATGAAACATAGAAATGAGATCCGATATCGCGTTTTAAGAATCATAAGAACTCTATTGCTACGATACCTAGACATCTGCAAACGCTATTTCCTTGCAAGGAAGTGTCGCATTTACATTCATTTGAATCGTAGACGAGGAATGCATAACACTTCGCAATGAATATTATATCTTATCATGAAACATAGATATGTGATGCAATATCTCGTTTTAAGAAGCATTTGAACCCTATTGCTTCGATACGTAGACATCTGCAAACGCTATTTCCTTGCAAGGAAGTGTCACATTTACATTCATTTGAAGTGTAGACGAGGAATACATGATACTTCGCAAATCATATTATATCTTACCATGAAACATAGAAATGAGATGCGATATCGCGTTTTAAGAAGCATTAGAACACTATTGCTACGATAGGTAGACATTTGCAAACGCTATTTCCTTGGAAGGAAGTGTCGCATTTACTTTCATTTGAAGTGTAGACGAGGAATACATAACACTTCTCAAATCATATTATATCTTACCATGAAACATAGAAATTAGATCCGATATCGCGTTTTAAGAATCATAAGAAATCTATTGCTACGATACGTAGTCATCTGCAAACGCTATTTCCTTGCAAGGAAGTGTCGCATTTACATTCATTTGAAGTGTAGACGAGGAATGCATAACACTTCGCAATGAATATTATATCTTACCATGAAGCATAGAAATGAGATGGAATATCGCGTTTTAAGAATCATAAGAACTCTATTGCTACGATACGTAGACATCTGCAAACGCTATTTCCTTGCAAGGAAGTGTCGCATTTACATTCATTTGAATCGTAGACGAGGAATGCATAACACTTCGCAATGAATATTATATCTTATCATGAAACATAGATATGAGATGTATTATCTCGTTTTAAGAAGCATTTGAACCCTATTGCTTCGATACGTAGACATCTGCAAACGCTATTTCCTTGCAAGGAAGTGTCGCATTTACATTCATTTGAAGTGTAGACGAGGAAAACATATCACTTCGTAAATCATATTGTACCTTACCATGAAACATAGAAATGAGATGCGATATCGCGTTTTAAGGATCATAAGATCTCTATTGCTACGATACGTAGACATCTGCAAACGCTATTTCCTTGCAAGGAAGTGTCGCATTTACATTCATTTTAAGTGTAGACGAGGAATACATAACACTTCGCAAATTATATTATATCTTACCATGAAACATAGAAATGAGATGCGATTTCACGTTTTAAGAAGCATTAGAACTCTATTGCTACGATACGTAGACATCTGCAAACGCTATTTCCTAGCGAGGTTGTGTCGCATTCACATTCATTTGAAGTGTAGACGAGGAATACATATCACTTCGCAAATCATATTATATCTTACCATGAAACATAGAAATGAGATGCGATATCGCGTTTTAAGAATCATAAGAAATCTATTGCTACGATACGTAGACATCTGCAAACGCTATTTCTTTGCAAGGAAGTGTCGCATTTACATTCATTTGAAGTGTAGACGAGGAATACATAACACTTCGCAAATCATATTATATCTTACCATGAAACATAGAAATGAGATGCGGTATCGCGTTTTAAGAAGCATTAGAACACTATTGCTACGATAGGTAGACATTTGTAAACGCTATTTCCTTGCAAGGAAGTGTCATATTTACATTCATTTGAAGTGTAGCCGAGGAATACATGACACTTCGCAAATCATATTAAATCTTACCATAAAACATAGAAATGAGATGTGATATCGCGTTTTAAGAATCGTAAGAACTCTATTGCTACGATACGTAGACAACTGCAAACGCTATTTCCTTGCAAGGAAGTGTCGCATTTACATTCATTTGAATCGTATACGAGGAAAGCATAACACTTCGCAGTGAATATTATATCTTATCATGAAACATAGATATGAGATGCAATATCTCGTTTTAAGAAGCATTTGAACTCTATTGCTACGATACCTAGACATCTGCAGACGCTATTTCCTAGCAAGCAAGTGTCGCATTTACATTCATTTGAAGTGCAGACAAGGAATACATGACACTTCGCAAATCATATTATATCTTACCATGAAACATAGAAATGAGATGCGATATCGCGTTTTAAGAATCATAAGAACTCTATTGCTACGATACGTAGACAACTGCAAACGCTATTTCCTTGCAAGGAAGTGTCGCATTTACATTCATTTGAATCGTATACGAGGAATGCATAACACTTCGCAATGAATATTATATCTTATCATGAAACATAGATATGACATGCAATATCTCGTTCCAAGAAGCATTTGAACTCTATTGCTACGATACCTAGACATCTGCAGACGCTATTTCCTAGCAAGCAAGTGTCGCCTTTATATTCATTTGAAGTGCAGACAAGGAATACATGACACTTCGCAAATCATATTATATCTTACCATGAAACATAGAAATGAGATGCGATATCGCGTTTTAAGAATCATAAGAACTCTATTCCTACGATACGTAGACATCTGCAAACGCTATTTCCTTGCAAGGAAGTGTCGCATTTACATTCATTTGAATCGTAGACGAGGAATGCATAACACTTCGCAATGAATATTATATCTTATCATGAAACACAGATATGAGATGCAATATCTCGTTTTAAGAAGCGTTTTAAGAAGAATTTGAACTCTATTGCATCGATACGTAGACATCTGCAAACGCTATTTCCTTGCAAGTAAGTGTCGCATTTACATTCATTTGAAGTGTAGCCGAGGAATACATAACACTTCGCAAATCATATTAAATCTTACCATAAAACATAGAAATGAGATGTGATTTCGCGTTTTAAGAATCATAAGAACTCTATTGCTACGATACGTAGACAGCTGCAAACGCTATTTCCTTGCAAGGAAGTGTCGCATTTACATTCATTTGAATCGTATACGAGGAATGCATAACACTTCGCAGTGAATATTATATCTTATCATGAAACATAGATATGAGATGCAATATCTCGTTTTAAGAAGCATTTGAACTCTATTGCTACGATACCTAGACATCTGCAGACGCTATTTCCTAGCAAGCAAGTGTCGCAGTTACATTCATTTGAAGTGCAGACAAGGAATACATGACACTTCGCAAATCATATTATATCTTACCATGAAACATAGAAATGAGATGCGATATCGCGTTTTAAGAATCATAAGAACTCTATCGCTACGATACCTAGACATCTGCAGACGCTTTTTCCTAGCGAGGAAGTGTCGCATTTACATTCGTTTGAAGTGTAGGCGAGGAATACATGACACTTCGCAAATCATATTATATCTTACCATGAAACATAGAATTGAGATGTGATATCGCGTTTTAAGAATCATAAGAACTCTAATGCTACGATACGTAGACAACTGCAAACGCTATTTCCTTGCAAGGAAGTGTCGCATTTACATTCGTTTGAATCGTATACGAGGAATGCATAACACTTCGCAATGAATATTATATCTTATCATGAAACATAGATATGAGATGCAATATCTCGTTTCAAGAAGCATTTGAACTCTATTGCTACGATACGTAGACATCTGCAGACGCTATTTCCTAGCAAGCAAGTGTCGCATTTACGTTCATTTGAAGTGCAGACAAGGAATACATGACACTTCGCAAATCATATTATATCTTACCATGAAACATAGAAATGAGATGCGATATCGCGTTTTAAGAATCATAAGAACTCTATTGCTACGATACGTAGACAACTGCAAACGCTATTTCCTTGCAAGGAAGTGTCGCATTTACATTCATTTGAATCGTATACGAGGAATGCATAACACTTCGCAATGAATATTATATCTTATCATGAAACATAGATATGAGATGCAATATCTCGTTTTAAGAAGCATTTGAACTCTATTGCTTCGATACGTAGACATCTGCAACCGCTATTTCCTTGCTAGGAAGTGTCGCATTTGCGTTCATTTGAATCGTAGACGAGGAATGCATAACACATCGCAATGAATATTATATCTTATTATGAAGCATATATATGAGATGCAATATCTCGTTTTAAGAATGATTTGAACTCTATTGCTTCGATACGTAGACATCTGCAAACGCTATTTCCTTGCAAGGAATTGTGGCATTTACATTCATTTGAAGTGTAGACGAGGAAAACATGACACGTCGCAAATCATATTATATATTACCATGAAACATAGAAATGAGATGCGATATCGCGTTTTAAGAATCATAAGAAATCTATTGCTACGATACGTAGACATCTGCAAACGCTATTTCTTTGCAAGGAAGTGTCGCATTTACATTCATTTGAAGTGTAGACGAGGAATACATAACACTTCGCAAATCATATTATATCTTACCATGAAACATAGAAATGAGATGCGATATCGCGTTTTAAGAAGCATTAGAACACTATTGCTACGATAGGTAGACATTTGTAAACGCTATTTCCTTGCAAGGAAGTGTCATATTTACATTCATTTGAAGTGTAGCCGAGGAATACATGACACTTCGCAAATCATATTAAATCTTACCATAAAACATAGAAATGAGATGTGATATCGCGTTTTAAGAATCGTAAGAACTCTATTGCTACGATACGTAGACAACTGCAAACGCTATTTCCTTGCAAGGAAGTGTCGCATTTACATTCATTTGAATCGTATACGAGGAATGCATAACACTTCGCAGTGAATATTATATCTTATCATGAAACATAGATATGAGATGCAATATCGCGTTTTAAGAAGCATTTGAACTCTATTGCTACGATACCTAGACAGCTGCAGACGCTATTTCCTAGCAAGCAAGTGTCGCATTTACATTCATTTGAAGTGCAGACAAGGAATACATGACACTTCGCAAATCATATTATATCTTACCATGAAACATAGAAATGAGATGCGATATCGCGTTTTAAGAATCATAAGAACTCTATTGCTACGATACGTAGACATCTGCTAACGCTATCTCCTTGAAAGGAAGTGTCGCATTTACATTCATTTGAATCGTAGACGAGGAATGCATAACACTTCGCAATGAATATTATATCTTATCATGAAACATAGATATGAGATGCAATATCTCGTTTTAAGAAGCATTTGAACTCTATTGCATCGATACGTAGACATCTGCAAACGCTATTTCCTTGCAAGGAAGTGTCGCATTTGCGTTCATTTGAATCGTAGACGAGGAATGCATAACACTTCGCAATGAATATTATATCTTATTATGAAGCATAGATATGAGATGCAATATCTCGTTTTAAGAATCATTTGAACTCTATTGCTTCGATACGTAGACATCTGCAAACTCTATTTCCTTGCAAGGAAGTGTGGCACTTACATTCATTTGAAGTGTAGACGAGGAAAACATGACACGTCGCAAATCATATTATATATTACCATGAAACATAGAAATGAGATGCGGTATCGCGTTTTAAGAAGCATTAGAAATCTATTGCTACGATACGTAGACATCTGCAAACGCTATTTCTTTGCAAGGAAGTGTCGCATTTACATTCATTTGAAGTGTAGACGGGGAATACATAACACTTCGCAAATCATATTATATCTTACCATGAATCATAGAAATGAGATGCGATATCGCGTTTTAAGAAGCATTAGAACTCTATTGCTACGATAGGTAGACATCTGCAAACGCTATTTCCTTGCAAGGAAGTGTCGCATTTACAGTCATTTGAAGTGTAGACGAGGAATACATAACACTTCGCAAATCATATTATATCTTACCATGAAACATAGAAATGAGATGCGATATCGCGTTTTAAGAAGCATTAGAAATCTATTGCTACGATACGTAGACATCTGCAAACGCTATTTCCTAGCGAGGAAGTGTCGCATTTACATTCATTTGAAGTGTAGACGGGGAATACATAACACTTCGCAAATCATATTATATCTTACCATGAATCATAGAAATGTGATGCGATATTGCGTTATAAGAAGCATTAGAACTCTATTGCTACGATAGGTAGACATCTGCAGACGCTATTTCCTAGCGAGGAAGTGTCGCAATTACATTCATTTGAAGTGTAGGCGAGGAATACATGACACTTCGCAAATCATATTATATCTTACCATGAAACATAGAAATGAGATGCGATATCGCGTTTTAAGAAGCATTAGAAATCTATTGCTACGATACCCAGACATCTGCAGACGCTATTTCCTAGCAAGGAAGTGTCGCATTTACATTCATTTGAAGTGCAGACGAGGAATACATGACACTTCGCAAATCATATTTTATCTTACCATGAAACATAGAAATGAGATGCTATATCGCGTTTTAAGTATCATAAGAACTCCATTGCTACGATACGTAGACATCTGCAAACGCTCTTTCCTTGCAAGGAAGTATCGCATTAACATTCATATGAAGTGTAGACGAGGAATACATAACACTTCGCAAATCATATTATATCTTACCATGAAACATGGAAATGAGACGCGATATCGCGTTTTAAGAAGCATTAGATTTCTATTGCTACGATAGGTAGACATTTGCAAACGCCATTTCCTTGCAAGGATGTGTCGCATTTTCATTCATTTGAATCGTAGACGAGGAATGCACAACACTTCGCAATGATTATTATATCTTATCATGAAACATAGATATGAGATGCAACATCTCGTTTTAAGAAGCAATTGAACTCTATTGCTACGATACCTAGACATCTGCAGACGCTATTTCCTAGCAAGGAAGTGTCGCATTTACATTCATTTGAAGTGCAGACGAGGAATACATAACACTTCGCAAATCACATTATATTTTACCATGAAACATAGAAATGTGATGCGATATCGCGTTTTAAGAATCATGAGAACTCTATTGCTACGATACGTAGACATCTGCAAACGCTCTTTCCTTGCAAGGAAGTGTCGCATTAACATTCATATGAAGTGTAGACGAGGAATACATAACACTTCGCAAATCATATTATATCTTACCACGAAACATGGAAATGAGATTCGATATCGCGTTTTGAGAAGCATTAGAACCCTATCGCTACGATACCTAGACATCTGCAGACGCTATTTCCTTTCAAGGAAGTGTCGCATTTACATTCATTTGAAGTGTAGACGAGGAGTACATAACACTTCGCAAATCATATTATATCTTACCATGAAACATAGAAATGAGATGCGATATCGCGTTTTAAGAATCATAAGAACTCTATTGCTACGATACGTAGACATCTGCAAACGCTATTTCTTTGCAAGGAAGTGTCGCATTTACATTCATTTGAAGTGTAGACGAGGAATACATAACACTTCGCAAATCATATTATATCTTACCATGAAACATAGAAATGAGATGCGATATCGCGATTTAAGAAGCATTAGAAATCTATTGCTACGATACGTAGACATCTGCAAACGCTCTTTCCTAGCGAGGAAGTGTCGCATTTACATTCATTTGAAATGTAGACGGGGAATACATAACACTTCGCAAATCATATTATATCTTACCATGAATCATAGAAATGAGATGCGATATCGCGTTTTAAGAAGCATTAGAACTCTATTGCTACGATAGGTAGACATCTGCAAACGCTATTTCCTTGCAAGGAAGTGTCGCATTTACATTCATTTGAAGTGTAGACGAGGAATACATAACACTTCGCAAATCATATTATATCTTACCATGAAACATAGAAATGAGATGCGATATCGCGTTTTAAGAAGCATTAGAAATCTATTGCTACGATACGTAGACATCTGCAAACGCTATTTCCTAGCGAGGAAGTGTCGCATTTACATTCATTTGAAGTGTAGACGGGGAATACATAACACTTCGCAAATCATATTATATCTTACCATGAATCATAGAAATGTGATGCGATATTGCGTTATAAGAAGCATTAGAACTCTATTGCTACGATAGGTAGACATCTGCAGACGCTATTTCCTAGCGAGGAAGTGTCGCAATTAGATTCATTTGAAGTGTAGGCGAGGAATACATGACACTTCGCAAATCATATTATATCTTACCATGAAACATAGAAATGAGATCCGATATCGCGTTTTAAGAAGCATTAGAAATCTATTACTACGATACCCAGACATCTGCAGACGCTATTTCCTAGCAAGGAAGTGTCGCATTTACATTCATTTGAAGTGCAGACGAGGAATACATGACACTTCGCAAATCATATTTTATCTTACCATGAAACATAGAAATGAGATGCTATATCGCGTTTTAAGTATCATAAGAACTCCATTGCCACGATACGTAGACATCTGCAAACGCTATTTCCTTGCAAGGAAGTGTCGCATTTACATTCATTTGAAGTGTAGACGAGGAATACATAACACTTCGCAAATCATATTATATCTTACCATGAAATATAGAAATGAGATGCGATATCGCGTTTTAAGAAGCATTAGAAAGATATTGCTACGATACGTAGACATCTGCAAACGCTATTTCTTTGCAAGGAAGTGTCGCATTTACATTCATTTGAAGTGTAGACGAGGAATACATAACACTTCGCAAATCATATTATATCTTACCATGAAACATAGAAATGAGATGCGATATCGCGTTTTAAGAAGCATTAGAACTCTATTGCTACGATACCTAGACATCTGCAGACGCTATTTCCTAGCAAGCAAGTGTCGCATTTACATTCATTTGAAGTGCAGACAAGGAATACATGACACTTCGCAAATCATATTATATCTTACCATGAAACATAGAAATGAGATGCGATATCGCGTTTTAAGAATCATAAGAACTCTATTGCTACGATACGTAGACAACTGCAAACGCTATTTCCTTGCAAGGAAGTGTCGCATTTACATTCATTTGAATCGTATACGAGGAATGCATAACACTTCGCAATGAATATTATATCTTATCATGAAACATAGATATGAGATGCAATATCTCGTTCCAAGAAGCATTTGAACCCTATTGCTACGATACCTAGACATCTGCAGACGCTATTTCCTAGCAAGCAAGTGTCGCCTTTATATTCATTTGAAGTGCAGACAAGGAATACATGACACTTCGCAAATCATATTATATCTTACCATGAAACATAGAAATGAGATGCGATATCGCGTTTTAAGAATCATAAGAACTCTATTCCTACGATACGTAGACATCTGCAAACGCTATTTCCTTGCAAGGAAGTGTCGCATTTACATTCATTTGAATCGTAGACGAGGAATGCATAACACTTCGCAATGAATATTATATCTTATCATGAAACACAGATATGAGATGCAATATCTCGTTTTAAGAAGCGTTTTAAGAAGAATTTGAACTCTATTGCATCGATACGTAGACATCTGCAAACGCTATTTCCTTGCAAGTAAGTGTCGCATTTACATTCATTTGAAGTGTAGCCGAGGAATACATAACACTTCGCAAATCATATTAAATCTTACCATAAAACATAGAAATGAGATGTGATTTCGCGTTTTAAGAATCATAAGAACTCTATTGCTACGATACGTAGACAGCTGCAAACGCTATTTCCTTGCAAGGAAGTGTCGCATTTACATTCATTTGAATCGTATACGAGGAATGCATAACACTTCGCAGTGAATATTATATCTTATCATGAAACATAGATATGAGATGCAATATCTCGTTTTAAGAAGCATTTGAACTCTATTGCTACGATACCTAGACATCTGCAGACGCTATTTCCTAGCAAGCAAGTGTCGCAGTTACATTCATTTGAAGTGCAGACAAGGAATACATGACACTTCGCAAATCATATTATATCTTACCATGAAACATAGAAATGAGATGCGATATCGCGTTTTAAGAATCATAAGAACTCTATCGCTACGATACCTAGACATCTGCAGACGCTTTTTCCTAGCGAGGAAGTGTCGCATTTACATTCATTTGAAGTGTAGGCGAGGAATACATGACACTTCGCAAATCATATTATATCTTACCATGAAACATAGAATTGAGATGTGATATCGCGTTTTAAGAATCATAAGAACTCTATTGCTACGATACGTAGACAACTGCAAACGCTATTTCCTTGCAAGGAAGTGTCGCATTTACATTCATTTGAATCGTATACGAGGAATGCATAACACTTCGCAATGAATATTATATCTTATCATGAAACATAGATATGAGATGCAATATCTCGTTTCAAGAAGCATTTGAACTCTATTGCTACGATACGTAGACATCTGCAGACGCTATTTCCTAGCAAGCAAGTGTCGCATTTACGTTCATTTGAAGTGCAGACAAGGAATACATGACACTTCGCAAATCATATTATATCTTACCATGAAACATAGAAATGAGATGCGATATCGCGTTTTAAGAATCATAAGAACTCTATTGCTACGATACGTAGACAACTGCAAACGCTATTTCCTTGCAAGGAAGTGTCGCATTTACATTCATTTGAATCGTATACGAGGAATGCATAACACTTCGCAATGAATATTATATCTTATCATGAAACATAGATATGAGATGCAATATCTCGTTTTAAGAAGCATTTGAACTCTATTGCTTCGATACGTAGACATCTGCAACCGCTATTTCCTTGCTAGGAAGTGTCGCATTTGCGTTCATTTGAATCGTAGACGAGGAATGCATAACACATCGCAATGAATATTATATCTTATTATGAAGCATATATATGAGATGCAATATCTCGTTTTAAGAATGATTTGAACTCTATTGCTTCGATACGTAGACATCTGCAAACGCTATTTCCTTGCAAGGAATTGTGGCATTTACATTCATTTGAAGTGTAGACGAGGAAAACATGACACGTCGCAAATCATATTATATATTACCATGAAACATAGAAATGAGATGCGATATCGCGTTTTAAGAATCATAAGAAATCTATTGCTACGATACGTAGACATCTGCAAACGCTATTTCTTTGCAAGGAAGTGTCGCATTTACATTCATTTGAAGTGTAGACGAGGAATACATAACACTTCGCAAATCATATTATATCTTACCATGAAACATAGAAATGAGATGCGATATCGCGTTTTAAGAAGCATTAGAACACTATTGCTACGATAGGTAGACATTTGTAAACGCTATTTCCTTGCAAGGAAGTGTCATATTTACATTCATTTGAAGTGTAGCCGAGGAATACATGACACTTCGCAAATCATATTAAATCTTACCATAAAACATAGAAATGAGATGTGATATCGCGTTTTAAGAATCGTAAGAACTCTATTGCTACGATACGTAGACAACTGCAAACGCTATTTCCTTGCAAGGAAGTGTCGCATTTACATTCATTTGAATCGTATACGAGGAATGCATAACACTTCGCAGTGAATATTATATCTTATCATGAAACATAGATATGAGATGCAATATCTCGTTTTAAGAAGCATTTGAACTCTATTGCATCGATACGTAGACATCTGCAAACGCTATTTCCTTGCAAGGAAGTGTCGCATTTGCGTTCATTTGAATCGTAGACGAGGAATGCATAACACTTCGCAATGAATATTATATCTTATTATGAAGCATAGATATGAGATGCAATATCTCGTTTTAAGAATCATAAGAACTCTATTGCTACGATACGTAGACAACTGCAAACGCTATTTCCTTGCAAGGAAGTGTCGCATTTACATTCATTTGAATCGTATACGAGGAATGCATAACACTTCGCAATGAATATTATATCTTATCATGAAACATAGATATGAGATGCAATATCTCGTTCCAAGAAGCATTTGAACCCTATTGCTACGATACCTAGACATCTGCAGACGCTATTTCCTAGCAAGCAAGTGTCGCCTTTATATTCATTTGAAGTGCAGACAAGGAATACATGACACTTCGCAAATCATATTATATCTTACCATGAAACATAGAAATGAGATGCGATATCGCGTTTTAAGAATCATAAGAACTCTATTCCTACGATACGTAGACATCTGCAAACGCTATTTCCTTGCAAGGAAGTGTCGCATTTACATTCATTTGAATCGTAGACGAGGAATGCATAACACTTCGCAATGAATATTATATCTTATCATGAAACACAGATATGAGATGCAATATCTCGTTTTAAGAAGCGTTTTAAGAAGAATTTGAACTCTATTGCATCGATACGTAGACATCTGCAAACGCTATTTCCTTGCAAGTAAGTGTCGCATTTACATTCATTTGAAGTGTAGCCGAGGAATACATAACACTTCGCAAATCATATTAAATCTTACCATAAAACATAGAAATGAGATGTGATTTCGCGTTTTAAGAATCATAAGAACTCTATTGCTACGATACGTAGACAGCTGCAAACGCTATTTCCTTGCAAGGAAGTGTCGCATTTACATTCATTTGAATCGTATACGAGGAATGCATAACACTTCGCAGTGAATATTATATCTTATCATGAAACATAGATATGAGATGCAATATCTCGTTTTAAGAAGCATTTGAACTCTATTGCTACGATACCTAGACATCTGCAGACGCTATTTCCTAGCAAGCAAGTGTCGCAGTTACATTCATTTGAAGTGCAGACAAGGAATACATGACACTTCGCAAATCATATTATATCTTACCATGAAACATAGAAATGAGATGCGATATCGCGTTTTAAGAATCATAAGAACTCTATCGCTACGATACCTAGACATCTGCAGACGCTTTTTCCTAGCGAGGAAGTGTCGCATTTACATTCATTTGAAGTGTAGGCGAGGAATACATGACACTTCGCAAATCATATTATATCTTACCATGAAACATAGAATTGAGATGTGATATCGCGTTTTAAGAATCATAAGAACTCTATTGCTACGATACGTAGACAACTGCAAACGCTATTTCCTTGCAAGGAAGTGTCGCATTTACATTCATTTGAATCGTATACGAGGAATGCATAACACTTCGCAATGAATATTATATCTTATCATGAAACATAGATATGAGATGCAATATCTCGTTTCAAGAAGCATTTGAACTCTATTGCTACGATACGTAGACATCTGCAGACGCTATTTCCTAGCAAGCAAGTGTCGCATTTACGTTCATTTGAAGTGCAGACAAGGAATACATGACACTTCGCAAATCATATTATATCTTACCATGAAACATAGAAATGAGATGCGATATCGCGTTTTAAGAATCATAAGAACTCTATTGCTACGATACGTAGACAACTGCAAACGCTATTTCCTTGCAAGGAAGTGTCGCATTTACATTCATTTGAATCGTATACGAGGAATGCATAACACTTCGCAATGAATATTATATCTTATCATGAAACATAGATATGAGATGCAATATCTCGTTTTAAGAAGCATTTGAACTCTATTGCTTCGATACGTAGACATCTGCAACCGCTATTTCCTTGCTAGGAAGTGTCGCATTTGCGTTCATTTGAATCGTAGACGAGGAATGCATAACACATCGCAATGAATATTATATCTTATTATGAAGCATATATATGAGATGCAATATCTCGTTTTAAGAATGATTTGAACTCTATTGCTTCGATACGTAGACATCTGCAAACGCTATTTCCTTGCAAGGAATTGTGGCATTTACATTCATTTGAAGTGTAGACGAGGAAAACATGACACGTCGCAAATCATATTATATATTACCATGAAACATAGAAATGAGATGCGATATCGCGTTTTAAGAATCATAAGAAATCTATTGCTACGATACGTAGACATCTGCAAACGCTATTTCTTTGCAAGGAAGTGTCGCATTTACATTCATTTGAAGTGTAGACGAGGAATACATAACACTTCGCAAATCATATTATATCTTACCATGAAACATAGAAATGAGATGCGATATCGCGTTTTAAGAAGCATTAGAACACTATTGCTACGATAGGTAGACATTTGTAAACGCTATTTCCTTGCAAGGAAGTGTCATATTTACATTCATTTGAAGTGTAGCCGAGGAATACATGACACTTCGCAAATCATATTAAATCTTACCATAAAACATAGAAATGAGATGTGATATCGCGTTTTAAGAATCGTAAGAACTCTATTGCTACGATACGTAGACAACTGCAAACGCTATTTCCTTGCAAGGAAGTGTCGCATTTACATTCATTTGAATCGTATACGAGGAATGCATAACACTTCGCAGTGAATATTATATCTTATCATGAAACATAGATATGAGATGCAATATCTCGTTTTAAGAAGCATTTGAACTCTATTGCATCGATACGTAGACATCTGCAAACG
Source organism: Xylocopa sonorina (assembly GCF_050948175.1). Lineage (NCBI taxonomy): Eukaryota > Metazoa > Arthropoda > Insecta > Hymenoptera > Apidae > Xylocopa > Xylocopa sonorina. Next base: position 7,102,423 of record NW_027490090.1, read on the forward strand.
CTATTTCCTTGCAAGGAAGTGTCGCATTTGCGTTCATTTGAATCGTAGACGAGGAATGCATAACACTTCGCAATGAATATTATATCTTATTATGAAGCATAGATATGAGATGCAATATCTCGTTTTAAGAATCATTTGAACTCTATTGCTTCGATACGTAGACATCTGCAAACTCTATTTCCTTGCAAGGAAGTGTGGCACTTACATTCATTTGAAGTGTAGACGAGGAAAACATGACACGTCGCAAATCATATTATATATTACCATGAAACATAGAAATGAGATGCGATATCGCGTTTTAAGAAGCATTAGAAATCTATTGCTACGATACGTAGACATCTGCAAACGCTATTTCTTTGCAAGGAAGTGTCGCATTTACATTCATTTGAAGTGTAGACGGGGAATACATAACACTTCGCAAATCATATTATATCTTACCATGAATCATAGAAATGAGATGCGATATCGCGTTTTAAGAAGCATTAGAACTATATTGCTACGATAGGTAGACATCTGCAAACGCTATTTCCTTGCAAGGAAGTGTCGCATTTACAGTCATTTGAAGTGTAGACGAGGAATACATAACACTTCGCAAATCATATTATATCTTACCATGAAACATAGAAATGAGATGCGATATCGCGTTTTAAGAAGCATTAGAAATCTATTGCTACGATACGTAGACATCTGCAAACGCTATTTCCTAGCGAGGAAGTGTCGCATTTACATTCATTTGAAGTGTAGACGGGGAATACATAACACTTCGCAAATCATATTATATCTTACCATGAATCATAGAAATGTGATGCGATATTGCGTTATAAGAAGCATTAGAACTCTATTGCTACGATAGGTAGACATCTGCAGACGCTATTTCCTAGCGAGGAAGTGTCGCAATTACATTCATTTGAAGTGTAGGCGAGGAATACATGACACTTCGCAAATCATATTATATCTTACCATGAAACATAGAAATGAGATGCGATATCGCGTTTTAAGAAGCATTAGAAATCTATTGCTACGATACCCAGACATCTGCAGACGCTATTTCCTAGCAAGGAAGTGTCGCATTTACATTCATTTGAAGTGCAGACGAGGAATACATGACACTTCGCAAATCATATTTTATCTTACCATGAAACATAGAAATGAGATGCTATATCGCGTTTTAAGTATCATAAGAACTCCATTGCTACGATACGTAGACATCTGCAAACGCTCTTTCCTTGCAAGGAAGTGTCGCATTAACATTCATATGAAGTGTAGACGAGGAATACATAACACTTCGCAAATCATATTATATCTTACCATGAAACATGGAAATGAGACGCGATATCGCGTTTTAAGAAGCATTAGATTTCTATTGCTACGATAGGTAGACATTTGCAAACGCCATTTCCTTGCAAGGATGTGTCGCATTTTCATTCATTTGAATCGTAGACGAGGAATGCACAACACTTCGCAATGATTATTATATCTTATCATGAAACATAGATATGAGATGCAACATCTCGTTTTAAGAAGCAATTGAACTCTATTGCTACGATACCTAGACATCTGCAGACGCTATTTCCTAGCAAGGAAGTGTCGCATTTACATTCATTTGAAGTGCAGACGAGGAATACATAACACTTCGCAAATCACATTATATTTTACCATGAAACATAGAAATGAGATGCGATATCGCGTTTTAAGAATCATGAGAACTCTATTGCTACGATACGTAGACATCTGCAAACGCTCTTTCCTTGCAAGGAAGTGTCGCATTAACATTCATATGAAGTGTAGACGAGGAATACATAACACTTCGCAAATCATATTATATCTTACCACGAAACATGGAAATGAGATTCGATATCGCGTTTTGAGAAGCATTAGAACCCTATCGCTACGATACCTAGACATCTGCAGACGCTATTTCCTTTCAAGGAAGTGTCGCATTTACATTCATTTGAAGTGTAGACGAGGAGTACATAACACTTCGCAAATCATATTATATCTTACCATGAAACATAGAAATGAGATGCGATATCGCGTTTTAAGAATCATAAGAACTCTATTGCTACGATACGTAGACATCTGCAAACGCTATTTCTTTGCAAGGAAGTGTCGCATTTACATTCATTTGAAGTGTAGACGAGGAATACATAACACTTCGCAAATCATATTATATCTTACCATGAAACATAGAAATGAGATGCGATATCGCGATTTAAGAAGCATTAGAAATCTATTGCTACGATACGTAGACATCTGCAAACGCTCTTTCCTAGCGAGGAAGTGTCGCATTTACATTCATTTGAAGTGTAGACGGGGAATACATAACACTTCGCAAATCATATTATATCTTACCATGAATCATAGAAATGAGATGCGATATCGCGTTTTAAGAAGCATTAGAACTCTATTGCTACGATAGGTAGACATCTGCAAACGCTATTTCCTTGCAAGGAAGTGTCGCATTTACATTCATTTGAAGTGTAGACGAGGAATACATAACACTTCGCAAATCATATTATATCTTACCATGAAACATAGAAATGAGATGCGATATCGCGTTTTAAGAAGCATTAGAAATCTATTGCTACGATACGTAGACATCTGCAAACGCTATTTCCTAGCGAGGAAGTGTCGCATTTACATTCATTTGAAGTGTAGACGGGGAATACATAACACTTCGCAAATCATATTATATCTTACCATGAATCATAGAAATGTTATGCGATATTGCGTTATAAGAAGCATTAGAACTCTATTGCTACGATAGGTAGACATCTGCAGACGCTATTTCCTAGCGAGGAAGTGTCGCAATTAGATTCATTTGAAGTGTAGGCGAGGAATACATGACACTTCGCAAATCATATTATATCTTACCATGAAACATAGAAATGAGATCCGATATCGCGTTTTAAGAAGCATTAGAAATCTATTGCTACGATACCTAGACATCTGCAGACGCTATTTCCTAGCAAGGAAGTGTCGCATTTACATTCATTTGAAGTGCAGACGAGGAATACATAACACTTCGCAAATCACATTATATTTTACCATGAAACATAGAAATGAGATGCGATATCGCGTTTTAAGAATCATGAGAACTCTATTGCTACGATACGTAGACATCTGCAAACGCTCTTTCCTTGCAAGGAAGTGTCGCATTAACATTCATATGAAGTGTAGACGAGGAATACATAACACTTCGCAAATCATATTATATCTTACCACGAAACATGGAAATGAGATTCGATATCGCGTTTTGAGAAGCATTAGAACCCTATCGCTACGATACCTAGACATCTGCAGACGCTATTTCCTTTCAAGGAAGTGTCGCATTTACATTCATTTGAAGTGTAGACGAGGAGTACATAACACTTCGCAAATCATATTATATCTTACCATGAAACATAGAAATGAGATGCGATATCGCGTTTTAAGAATCATAAGAACTCTATTGCTACGATACGTAGACATCTGCAAACGCTATTTCTTTGCAAGGAAGTGTCGCATTTACATTCATTTGAAGTGTAGACGAGGAATACATAACACTTCGCAAATCATATTATATCTTACCATGAAACATAGAAATGAGATGCGATATCGCGATTTAAGAAGCATTAGAAATCTATTGCTACGATACGTAGACATCTGCAAACGCTCTTTCCTAGCGAGGAAGTGTCGCATTTACATTCATTTGAAGTGTAGACGGGGAATACATAACACTTCGCAAATCATATTATATCTTACCATGAATCATAGAAATGAGATGCGATATCGCGTTTTAAGAAGCATTAGAACTCTATTGCTACGATAGGTAGACATCTGCAAACGCTATTTCCTTGCAAGGAAGTGTCGCATTTACATTCATTTGAAGTGCAGACGAGGAATACATGACACTTCGCAAATCATATTTTATCTTACCATGAAACATAGAAATGAGATGCTATATCGCGTTTTAAGTATCATAAGAACTCCATTGCCACGATACGTAGACATCTGCAAACGCTATTTCCTTGCAAGGAAGTGTCGCATTTACATTCATTTGAAGTGTAGACGAGGAATACATAACACTTCGCAAATCATATTATATCTTACCATGAAATATAGAAATGAGATGCGATATCGCGTTTTAAGAAGCATTAGAAAGATATTGCTACGATACGTAGACATCTGCAAACTCTATTTAGTAGCGAGGAAGTATCGCATTCACATTCATTTGAAGTGTAGACGAGGAATACATAACACTTGGCAAATCATGTTATATCTTACCATGAAACATAGAAATGAGATGCGATATCGCGTTCTAAGAATCATAAGAACTCTATTGCTACGATACGTAGACATCCGTAAACGCTATTTCCTAGCAAGGAAGTATCGCATTCACATTCATTTGAAGTGTAGACGAGGAATACATAACACTTCGCAAATCATGTTATATCTTACCATGAAACATAGAAATGAGATGCGATATCGCGTTTTAAGAAGCATTAGAAATCTATTGCTATGATACGTAGACATCTGCAAACGCCATTTCCCAGCGAGGAAGTGTCGCATTCACATTCATTTGAAGTGTAGACTAGGAATACATGACACTTCGCAAATCATATTATATCTTACCATGAAACATAGAAATGAGATGCGATATCGCGTTTTAAGAATCATTAGAACTCTATCCCTACGATACGTAAACATCTGCGAACACTATTTCCTAGCGAGGAAGTGTCGCATTCACATTCATTTGAAGTGTAGAGGAGGAATACGTAACACCTCGCAATGAATGTTACATCTCATCATGAAACATAGAAATGAGATATCACGTATTAAGAAGGATTAGAACTCCATCCCTACGATAAGTAGACATCGGCAAACGCTATTTCCTTGCATGGAAGTGTCGCATTTACATTCTTTCGAAGTGAATAATAGGTATGTATAATACATCGCTATGAATACTATACCTTGTCATGATACGTACAAATGAGATGCGATATCGCGTTTTAAGAAGCATTAGAACACTATTGCTACGATAGGTAGATATTTGCAAACGCTATATCCTAGCAAGGAAGTGTCGCATTTACATTCATTTGAAGTGTAGAGGAGGAATACATAACACTTCGCAATGAACGTTACATCTTATCATGAAACATAGAAATGAGATGCGATATCACGTTTTAAGAAGGATTAGAACTCCATCCCTACGATAAGTAGACATCTGCAAATGCTATTTCCTTGCAAGGAAGTGTCGCATTTACATTCTTTCGAAGTGAATAATAGGTATATATAATACATCGCAATGAATACTATACCTTGTCATGATACGTACAAATGAGATGCGATATCGCGTTTTAAGAAACATTAGAACTCTATTGCTACGGTACGTAGACATCTGCAAACGCTATTTCCTACCAAGGAAGTGTCGCATTTACGTCCATTTCAATCGTAGACGAGGAATGCATAAGACTTCGAGATGAATATTATATCTTATCATGAAACATAGATATGAGATGCAATATCGCGTTTTAAGAAGCATTTGAGCTCTATTGCTTCGATACGTAGACATATGCGAACGCTATTTCCTTGCAAGTAAGTGTCGCATTTACATTCATTTGAAGTGTAGACGAGGAATACATAACACTTCGCAAATCACATTATATCTTACCATGAAACATAGAAATGAGATGCGATATCGCGTTTTAAGAAGCATTAGAACTCTATTGCTACGATACGTAGACATCTGTAAACGCTATTTCCTAGCGAGGAAGTGTCGCATTTACGTCCATTTCAATCGTAGACGAGGAATGCATAACACTTCGAGATGAATATTATATCTTATCATGAAACATAGATATGAGATGCAATATCGCGTTTTAAGAAGCATTTGAACTCTATTGCTTCGATACGTAGACATCTGCAAACGCTATTTCCTTGCAAGGAAGTGTCGCATTTACATTCATTTGAAGTGTAGACGAGGAATACATAACACTTCGCAAATCATATTATATCTTACCATGAAACATAGAAATGAGATGCGATATCGCGTTTTAAGAAGCATTAGAAATCTATTGCTACGATACGTAGACATCTGCAAACGCCATTTCCAAGCGGGGAAGTGTCGCATTCACATTCATTTGAAGTGTAGACGAGGAATACATAACTCTTCGCAAATCATATTATATCTTACCATGACACATAGAAATGAGATGCGATATCGCGTTTTAAGAAGCATTAGAAATCTATTGCTATGATACGTAGACATCTGCAAACGCCATTTCCTAGCGAGGAAGTGTCGCATTAAATTCATTTGAATCGTAGACGAGGAATGCATAACACTTCGCAATGAATATTATATCTTATCATGAAACATAGATATGAGAAGCGATATCGCGTTTTAAGAAGCATTAGAAATCTATTGTTACGATACGTAGACATCTGCAAACGCCATTTCCTAGGGAGAAAGTGTCGCATTCACAATCATTTGAAGTGTAGACGAGGAATGCATAACACTTCGCAATGGATATTATATCTTACCATGAAACATAGAAATGAGATGCGATATCGCGTTTTAAGAATCATAAGAACTCTATTGCTGCGATACGTAGACATCTGCAAACGCTATTTCCTTGCAAGGAAGTGTCGCATTTTCATTCATTTGAAGAGTAGACGAGGAATACATAACACTTTGCAAATCATATTATATCTTACCATGAAACATAGAAATGAGATGCGATATCACGTTTTAAGAAAGATTAGAACTCCATCCCTACGATAAGTAGACATCTGCAAATGCTATTTCCTTGCATGGAAGTGTCGCATTTACATTCTTTCGAAGTGAATAATAGGTATATATAAGACATCGCTATGAACACTATACCTTGTCATGATATGTACAAATGAGATGCGATATCGCGTTTTAAGAAGCATTAGAACTCTATTGCTACGGTAGGTAGACATCTGCAAACGCTATTTCCTAGCAAGGAAGTGTCGCATTTACATTCATTTGAAGTGTAGAGGAGGAATACACAGCACTTCGCAATGAATGTTACATCTTATCATGAAACATAGAAATGAGATGCGATATCACGTTTTAAGAAGGATTAGAACTACATCCCTACGATAAGTAGACATCTGCAAACGCTATTTCCTTGCAAGGAAGTGTCGCATTTACATTCTTTCGAAGTGAATAATAGGTATATATAATACATCGCAATGAATACTATAACTTGTCATGATACATACAAATGAGATGCGATATCGCGTTTTAAGAAGCATTAGAACTCTATTGCTACGATACGTAGACATCTAAAAACGCTATTTCCTAGCAAGGAAGTGTCGCATTTACGTCCATTTCAATCGTAGACGAGGAATGCATAACACTTCGAGATGAATATTATATCTTACCATGAAACATAGAAATGAGATGCGATATCGCGTTTTAAGAAGCATTAGAACACTATTGCTACGATAGGTAAATATCTGCAAACGCTACCTCCTTGCAAGGAAGTGTCGCATTTACATTCATTTGAGGTGTAGACGAGGAATACATAACACTTCGCAAATCATATTATATCTTACCATGAAACATAGATATGAGATGCGATATCGCGTTTTAAGAAGCATTAGAAATCTATTGCTACGATACGTAGACATCTGCAAACGCCATTTCCAAGCGGGGAAGTGTCGCATTCACATTCATTTGAAGTGTAGACGAGGAATACATAACTCTTCGCAAATCATATTATATCTTACCATGACACATAGAAATGAGATGCGATATCGCGTTTTAAGAAGCATTAGAAATCTATTGCTATGATACGTAGACATCTGCAAACGCCATTTCCTAGCGAGGAAGTGTCGCATTCACATTCATTTGAAGTGTAGACGATGAATGCATAACAATTCGCAATGGATATTATATCTTACCATGAAACATAGAAATGAGATGCGATATCGCGTTTTAAGAATCATTAGAACTCTATCCCTACGATACGTAAACATCTGCAAACGCTATTTCCTAGCAAGGAAGTGTCGCATTAAATTCATTTGAATCGTAGACGAGGAATGCATAACACTTCGCAATGAATATTATATCTTATCATGAAACATAGATATGAGAAGCGATATCGCGTTTTAAGATGCATTAGAAATCTATTGTTACGATACGTAGACATCTGCAAACGCCATTTCCTAGGGAGAAAGTGTCGCATTCACAATCATTTGAAGTGTAGACGAGGAATGCATAACACTTCGCAATGGATATTATATCTTACCATGAAACATAGAAATGAGATGCGATATCGCGTTTTAAGAATCATAAGAACTCTATTGCTGCGATACGTAGACATCTGCAAACGCTATTTCCTTGCAAGGAAGTGTCGCATTTTCATTCATTTGAAGAGTAGACGAGGAATACATAACACTTTGCAAATCATATTATATCTTACCATGAAACATAGAAATGAGATGCGATATCACGTTTTAAGAAGGATTAGAACTCCATCCCTACGATAAGTAGACATCTGCAAATGCTATTTCCTTGCATGGAAGTGTCGCATTTACATTCTTTCGAAGTGAATAATAGGTATATATAATACATCGCTATGAATACTATACCTTGTCATGATATGTACAAATGAGATGCGATATCGCGTTTTAAGAAGCATTAGAACTCTATTGCTACGGTAGGTAGACATCTGTAAACGCTATTTCCTAGCAAGGAAGTGTCGCATTTACATTCATTTGAAGTGTAGAGGAGGAATACACAGCACTTCGCAATGAATGTTACATCTTATCATGAAACATAGAAATGAGATGCGATATCACGTTTTAAGAAGGATTAGAACTCCATCCCTACGATAAGTAGACATCTGCAAACGCTATTTCCTTGCAAGGAAGTGTCGCATTTACATTCTTTCGAAGTGAATAATAGGTATATATAATACATCGCAATGAATACTATAACTTGTCATGATACATACAAATGAGATGCGATATCGCGTTTTAAGAAGCATTAGAACTCTATTGCTACGATACGTAGACATCTGCAAGCGCCATTTCCTAGCGAGGAAGTGTCGCATTCACATTCATTTGAAGTGTAGACGAGGAATACATAACTCTTCGCAAATCATATTATATCTTACCATGAAACATAGAAATGAGATGCGATATCACGTTTTAAGAAGGATTAGAACTCCATCCCTACGATAAGTAGACATCTGCAAATGCTATTTCCTTGCATGGAAGTGTCGCATTTACATTCTTTCGAAGTGAATAATAGGTATATATAATACATCGCTATGAATACTATACCTTGTCATGATATGTACAAGTGAGATGCGATATCGCGTTTTAAGAAGCATTAGAACTCTATTGCTACGGTAGGTAGACATCTGTAAACGCTATTTCCTAGCAAGGAAGTGTCGCATTTACATTCATTTGAAGTGTAGAGGAGGAATACACAGCACTTCGCAATGAATGTTACATCTTATCATGAAACATAGAAATGAGATGCGATATCACGTTTTAAGAAGGATTAGAACTCCATCCCTACGATAAGTAGACATCTGCAAACGCTATTTCCTTGCAAGGAAGTGTCGCATTTACATTCTTTCGAAGTGAATAATAGGTATATATAATACATCGCAATGAATACTATAACTTGTCATGATACATACAAATGAGATGCGATATCGCGTTTTAAGAAGCATTAGAACTCTATTGCTACGATACGTAGACATCTAAAAACGCTATTTCCTAGCAAGGAAGTGTCGCATTTACGTCCATTTCAATCGTAGACGAGGAATGCATAACACTTCGAGATGAATATTATATCTTACCATGAAACATAGAAATGAGATGCGATATCGCGTTTTAAGAAGCATTAGAACACTATTGCTACGATAGGTAAATATCTGCAAACGCTACCTCCTTGCAAGGAAGTGTCGCATTTACATTCATTTGAGGTGTAGACGAGGAATACATAACACTTCGCAAATCATATTATATCTTACCATGAAACATAGATATGAGATGCGATATCGCGTTTTAAGAAGCATTAGAACTCTATCCCTACGATACGTAAACATCTGCAAACGCTATTTCCTAGCAAGGAAGTGTCGCATTAAATTCATTTGAATCGTATACGAGGAATGCATAACACTTCGCAATGAATATTATATCTTATCATGAAACATAGATATGAGATGCGATATCGCGTTTTAAGAAGCATTAGAAATCCATTGCTACTATACGTAGACATCTGCAAGCGCCATTTCCTAGCGAGGAAGTGTCGCATTCACATTCATTTGAAGTGTAGACGAGGAATACATAACTCTTCGCAAATCATATTATATCTTACCATGAAACATAGAAATGAGATGCGATATCGCGTTTTAAGAAGCATTAGAAATCTATTGCTATGATACGTAGACATCTGCAAACGCCATTTCCTAGCGAGGAAGTGTCGCATTCACATTCATTTGAAGTGTGGACGAGGAATACATAACTCTTCGCAAATCATATTATATCTTACCATGAAACATAGAAATGAGATGCGATATCGCGTTATAAGAAGCATTAGAAATCTATTGCTATGATACGTAGACATCTGCAAACGCCATTTCCTAGCGAGGAAGTGTCGCATTCACATTCACTTGAAGTGTAGACGAGGAATGCATAACACTTCGCAATGGATATTATATCTTACCATGAAACATAGAAATGAGATGCGATATCGCGTTTTAAGAATCATTAGAACTCTATCCCTACGATACGTAAACATCTGCAAACGCTATTTCCTAGCAAGGAAGTGTCGCATTTACGTCCATTTCAATCGTAGACGAGGAATGCATAACACATCGAGATGAATATTATATCTTATAATGAAACATAGATATGAGATGCAATATCGCGTTTTAAGAAGCATTTGAACTCTATTTCTACGATACGTAGACACCTGCAAACGCAATTTCCTTGCAAGGAAGTGTCGCATTTACATTCATTTGAAGTGTAGACGAGGAATACATAACACTTCGCAATGAATGTTACATCTTACCATGAAACATAGAAATGAGATGCGATATCGCGTTTTAAGAAGCATTAGAACACTATTGCTACGATAGGTAGATATCTGCAAACGCCATCTCCTTGCAAGGAAGTGTCGCATTTACATTCATTTGAAGTGTAGACGAGGAATACATAACACTTCGCAATTCATATTATATCTTAGCATGAAACATAGAAATGAGATGCGATATCGCGTTTTAAGAAGCATTAGAACACTATTGCTACGATAGGTAGACATTTGCAAACGCTATTTCCTTGCAAGGAAGTGTCGCATTTACATTCAATTGAAGTGTAGACGAGGAATACATAACACTTCGCAAATCATATTATATCTTACCATGAAACATAGAAATGAGATGCGATATCGCGTTATAAGAAGCATTGGAACTCTATTGCTACGATAGCTAGACATCTGCAGACGCTATTTCCTAGCAAGGAAGTGTCGCATTTACATTCATTTGAAGTGTAGATGAGGAATACATAACACTTCGCAATGGATATTATATCTTACCATGAAACATAGAAGTGAGATGCGATATCGCGTTTTAAGAATCATTAGAACTCTATCCCTACGATACGTAAACATCTGCAAACGCTATTTCCTAGCAAGGAAGTGTCGCATTAAATTCATTTGAATCGTAGATGAGGAATGCATAACACTTCGCAATGAATATTATATCTTATCATGAAACATAGATATGAGATGCGATATCGCGTTTTAAGAAGCATTAGAAATCCATTGCTACTATACGTAGACATCTGCAAGCGCCATTTCCTAGCGAGGAAGTGTCGCATTCACATTCATTTGAAGTGTAGACGAGGAATACATAACTCTTCGCAAATCATATTATATCTTACCATGAAACATAGAAATGAGATGCGATATCGCGTTTTAAGAAGCATTAGAAATCTATTGATATGATACGTAGACATCTGCAAACGCCATTTCCTAGCGAGGAAGTGTCGCATTCACATTCATTTGAAGTGTAGACGAGGAATACATAACTCTTCGCAAATCATATTATATCTTACCATGAAACATAGAAATGAGATGCGATATCGCGTTATAAGAAGCATTAGAAATCTATTGCTATGATACGTAGACATCTGCAAACGCCATTTCCTAGCGAGGAAGTGTCGCATTCACATTCATTTGAAGTGTAGACGAGGAATGCATAACACTTCGCAATGGATATTATATCTTACCATGAAACATAGAAATGAGATGCGATATCGCGTTTTAAGAATCATTAGAACTCTATCCCTACGATACGTAAACATCTGCAAACGCTATTTCCTAGCAAGGAAGTGTCGCATTTACGTCCATTTCAATCGTAGACGAGGAATGCATAACACATCGAGATGAATATTATATCTTATAATGAAACATAGATATGAGATGCAATATCGCGTTTTAAGAAGCATTTGAACTCTATTTCTTCGATACGTAGACACCTGCAAACGCAATTTCCTTGCAAGGAAGTGTCGCATTTACATTCATTTGAAGTGTAGACGAGGAATACATAACACTTCGCAATGAATGTTACATCTTACCATGAAACATAGAAATGAGATGCGATATCGCGTTTTAAGAAGCATTAGAACTCTATTGCTACGGTAGGTAGACATCTGTAAACGCTATTTCCTAGCAAGGAAGTGTCGCATTTACATTCATTTGAAGTGTAGAGGAGGAATACACAGCACTTCGCAATGAATGTTACATCTTATCATGAAACATAGAAATGAGATGCGATATCACGTTTTAAGAAGGATTAGAACTCCATCCCTACGATAAGTAGACATCTGCAAACGCTATTTCCTTGCAAGGAAGTGTCGCATTTACATTCTTTCGAAGTGAATAATAGGTATATATAATACATCGCAATGAATACTATAACTTGTCATGATACATACAAATGAGATGCGATATCGCGTTTTAAGAAGCATTAGAACTCTATTGCTACGATACGTAGACATCTAAAAACGCTATTTCCTAGCAAGGAAGTGTCGCATTTACGTCCATTTCAATCGTAGACGAGGAATGCATAACACTTCGAGATGAATATTATATCTTACCATGAAACATAGAAATGAGATGCGATATCGCGTTTTAAGAAGCATTAGAACACTATTGCTACGATAGGTAAATATCTGCAAACGCTACCTCCTTGCAAGGAAGTGTCGCATTTACATTCATTTGAGGTGTAGACGAGGAATACATAACACTTCGCAAATCATATTATATCTTACCATGAAACATAGATATGAGATGCGATATCGCGTTTTAAGAAGCATTAGAACTCTATCCCTACGATACGTAAACATCTGCAAACGCTATTTCCTAGCAAGGAAGTGTCGCATTAAATTCATTTGAATCGTATACGAGGAATGCATAACACTTCGCAATGAATATTATATCTTATCATGAAACATAGATATGAGATGCGATATCGCGTTTTAAGAAGCATTAGAAATCCATTGCTACTATACGTAGACATCTGCAAGCGCCATTTCCTAGCGAGGAAGTGTCGCATTCACATTCATTTGAAGTGTAGACGAGGAATACATAACTCTTCGCAAATCATATTATATCTTACCATGAAACATAGAAATGAGATGCGATATCGCGTTTTAAGAAGCATTAGAAATCTATTGCTATGATACGTAGACATCTGCAAACGCCATTTCCTAGCGAGGAAGTGTCGCATTCACATTCATTTGAAGTGTGGACGAGGAATACATAACTCTTCGCAAATCATATTATATCTTACCATGAAACATAGAAATGAGATGCGATATCGCGTTATAAGAAGCATTAGAAATCTATTGCTATGATACGTAGACATCTGCAAACGCCATTTCCTAGCGAGGAAGTGTCGCATTCACATTCACTTGAAGTGTAGACGAGGAATGCATAACACTTCGCAATGGATATTATATCTTACCATGAAACATAGAAATGAGATGCGATATCGCGTTTTAAGAATCATTAGAACTCTATCCCTACGATACGTAAACATCTGCAAACGCTATTTCCTAGCAAGGAGGTGTCGCATTTACGTCCATTTCAATCGTAGACGAGGAATGCATAACACATCGAGATGAATATTATATCTTATAATGAAACATAGATATGAGATGCAATATCGCGTTTTAAGAAGCATTTGAACTCTATTTCTACGATACGTAGACACCTGCAAACGCAATTTCCTTGCAAGGAAGTGTCGCATTTACATTCATTTGAAGTGTAGACGAGGAATACATAACTCTTCGCAAATCATATTATATCTTACCATGAAACATAGAAATGAGATGCGATATCGCGTTTTAAGAAGCATTAGAAATCTATTGCTATGATACGTAGACATCTGCAAACGCCATTTCCTAGCGTGGAAGTGTCGCATTCACATACATTTGAAGTGTAGACGAGGAATGCATAACACTTCGCAATGGATATTATATCTTACCATGAAACATAGAAATGAGATGCGATATCGCGTTTTAAGAATCATAAGAACTCTATTGCTACGATACGTAGACATCTGCAAACGCTATTTCCTTGCAAGGAAGTGTCGCATTTTCATTCATTTGAAGAGTAGACGAGGAATACATAACACTTTGCAAATCATATTATGTCTTACCATGAAACATAGAAATGAGATGCGATATCGCGGATTAAGAAACATTAGAACACTATTGCTACGATAGATAGACATTTGCAAACGCTATTTCCTTGCAAGGAAGTGTCACATTTACATTCATTTTAAGTGTAGACGAGGAATACATAAAACTTCGCCAATCATATTATATCTTACCATGATACATAGAAATGAGTTGCGATATCGCGTTTTAAGAAGCATAAGAACTCTATTGCTACGGTAGGTAGACATCTGCAAACGCTATTTCCTAGCAAGGAAGTGTCGCATTTACATTCATTTGAAGTGTAGAGGAGGAATACATAACACTTCGCAAATCATATTATATCTTACCATGAAACATAGAAATGAGATGCGATATCGCGTTTTAAGAAGCATTAGAACACTATTGCTGCGATAGGTAGATATCTGCAAACGCTATCTCCTTGCAAGGAAGAGCCGCATTTACATTCATTTGCAGTGTAGAGGAGGAGTACATAACACATCGCAAATCATATTATATCTTACCATGAAACATAGAAATGAGATGCGATATCGCCTTTTAAGAATCATAAGAACTCTATTGCTACGATACGTAGACATCTGCAAACGCTATTTCCTTGCAAGGAAGTGTCTCATTTACATTCAATTGAAGTGTAGACGAGGAATACTTAACACTTCCCAAATCATATTATATCTTACCATGAAACATAGAAATGAGATGCGATATCGCGTTTTAAGAATCATTAGAACTCTATCCCTACTATACGTAAACATCTGCAAACGCTATTTCCTAGCAAGGAAGTGTCGCATTAAATTCATTTGTATCGTAGACGAGGAATGCATAACACTTCGCAATGAATATTATATCTTATCATGAAACATAGATATGAGGTGCGATATCGCGTTTTAAGAAGCATTAGAAATCTATTGCTACGTAACGTAGACATCTGCAAACGCCATTTCCTAGCGAGGAAGTGTCGCATTCACATTTATTTGAAGTGTAGACGGGGATTACATTACTCTTCGCAAATCATATTATATCTTACCATGAAACATAGAAATGAGAGGCGATATCGCGTTTTAAGAAGCATTAGAAATCTATTGCTATGATACGTAGACATCTGCAAACGACATTTCCTAGCGAGGAAGTGTCGCATTCACATTCATTTGAAGTGTAGACGAGGAATGCATAACACTTCGCAATGGATATTATATCTTACCATGAAACATAGAAATGAGATGCGATATCGCGTTTTAAGAATCATTAGAACTCTATCCCTACGATACGTAAACATCTGCAAACGCTATTTCCTAGCAAGGAAGTGTCGCATTTACGTCCATTTCAATCGTAGACGAGGAATGCATAACACATCGAGATGAATATTATATCTTATAATGAAACATAGATATGACATGCAATATCGCGTTTTAAGAAGCATTTGAACTCTATTTCTTCGATACGTAGACACCTGCAAACGCAATTTCCTTGCAAGCAAGTGTCGCATTCACATTCATTTGAAGTGTAGACGAGGAATACATAACTCTTCGCAAATCATATTATATCTTACCATGAAACATAGAAATGAGATGCGATATCGCGTTTTAAGAAGCATTAGAAATCTATTGATATGATACGTAGACATCTGCAAACGCCATTTCCTAGCGAGGAAGTGTCGCATTCACATTCATTTGACGTGTAGACGAGGAATACATAACTCTTCGCAAATCATATTATATCTTACCATGAAACATAGAAATGAGATGCGATATCGCGTTATAAGAAGCATTAGAAATCTATTGCTATGATACGTAGACATCTGCAAACGCCATTTCCTAGCGAGGAAGTGTCGCATTCACATTCATTTGAAGTGTAGACGAGGAATGCATAACACTTCGCAATGGATATTATATCTTACCATGAAACATAGAAATGAGATGCGATATCGCGTTTTAAGAATCATTAGAACTCTATCCCTACGATACGTAAACATCTGCAAACGCTATTTCCTAGCAAGGAAGTGTCGCATTTACGTCCATTTCAATCGTAGACGAGGAATGCATAACACATCGAGATGAATATTATATCTTATAATGAAACATAGATATGAGATGCAATATCGCGTTTTAAGAAGCATTTGAACTCTATTTCTTCGATACGTAGACACCTGCAAACGCAATTTCCTTGCAAGGAAGTGTCGCATTTACATTCATTTGAAGTGTAGACGAGGAATACATAACACTTCGCAATGAATGTTACATCTTACCATGAAACATAGAAATGAGATGCGATATCGCGTTTTAAGAAGCATTAGAACACTATTGCTACGATAGGTAGATATCTGCAAACGCCATCTCCTTGCAAGGAAGTGTCGCATTTACATTCATTTGAAGTGTAGACGAGGAATACATAACACTTCACAAATCATATTATATCTTAGCATGAAACATAGAAATGAGATGCGATATCGCGTTTTAAGAAGCATTAGAACACCATTGCTACGATACGTAGACATTTGCAAACGCTATTTCCTTGCACGGAAGTGTCTCATTTACATTCAATTGAAGTGTAGACGAGGAATACATAACTCTTCGCAAATCATATTATATCTTATCATGAAACATAGATATGAGATGCGATATCGCGTTTTAAGAAGCATTAGAAATCTATTGCTACGATACGTAGACATCTGCAAACGCCATTTCCTAGCGAGGAAGTGTCGCATTCACATTCATTTGAAGTGTAGACGAGGAATACATAACTCTTCGCAAATCATATTATATCTTACCATGAAACATAGAAATGAGATGCGATATCGCGTTTTAAGAAGCATTAGAAATCTATTGCTATGATACGTAGACATCTGCAAACGCCATTTCCTAGCGTGGAAGAGTCGCATTCACATACATTTGAAGTGTAGACGAGGAATGCATAACACTTCGCAATGGATATTATATCTTACCATGAAACATAGAAATGAGATGCGATATCGCGTTTTAAGAATCATAAGAACTCTATTGCTACGATACGTAGACATCTGCAAACGCTATTTCCTTGCAAGGAAGTGTCGCATTTTCATTCATTTGATGAGTAGACGAGGAATACATAACACTTTGCAAATCATATTATGTCTTACCATGAAACATAGAAATGAGATGCGATATCGCGGATTAAGAAACATTAGAACACTATTGCTACGATAGATAGACATTTGCAAACGCTATTTCCTTGCAAGGAAGTGTCACATTTACATTCATTTTAAGTGTAGACGAGGAATACATAAAACTTCGCCAATCATATTATATCTTACCATGATACATAGAAATGAGTTGCGATATCGCGTTTTAAGAAGCATAAGAACTCTATTGCTACGGTAGGTAGACATCTGCAAACGCTATTTCCTAGCAAGGAAGTGTCGCATTTACATTCATTTGAAGTGTAGAGGAGGAATACATAACACTTCGCAAATCATATTATATCTTACCATGAAACATAGAAATGAGATGCGATATCGCGTTTTAAGAAGCATTAGAACACTATTGCTGCGATAGGTAGATATCTGCAAACGCTATCTCCTGGCAAGGAAGAGCCGCATTTACATTCATTTGCAGTGTAGAGGAGGAGTACATAACACTTCGCAAATCATATTATATCTTACCATGAAACATAGAAATGAGATGCGATATCGCCTTTTAAGAATCATAAGAACTCTATTGCTACGATACGTAGACATCTGCAAACGCTATTTCCTTGCAAGGAAGTGTCTCATTTACATTCAATTGAAGTGTAGACGAGGAATACTTAACACTTCCCAAATCATATTATATCTTACCATGAAACATAGAAATGAGATGCGATATCGCGTTTTAAGAATCATTAGAACTCTATCCCTACTATACGTAAACATCTGCAAACGCTATTTCCTAGCAAGGAAGTGTCGCATTAAATTCATTTGAATCGTAGACGAGGAATGCATAACACTTCGCAATGAATATTATATCTTATCATGAAACATAGATATGAGGTGCGATATCGCGTTTTAAGAAGCATTAGAAATCTATTGCTACGTAACGTAGACATCTGCAAACGCCATTTCCTAGCGAGGAAGTGTCGCATTCACATTTATTTGAAGTGTAGACGGGGATTACATTACTCTTCGCAAATCATATTATATCTTACCATGAAACATAGAAATGAGATGCGATATCGCGTTTTAAGAAGCATTAGAACACTATTGCTACGATACGTAGACATCTGCAAACGCCATTCCCTAGCGAGAAAGTGTCGGATTCACATTCATTTGAAGTGTAGACGAGGAATACATAACTCTTCGCAAGTCATATTATATCTTACCATGAAACATAGAAATGAGATGCGATATCGCGTTTTAAGAAGCATTAGAAATCTATTGCTATGATACGTAGACATCTGCAAACGCTATTTCCTAGCAAGGAAGTGTCGCATTTACGTCCATTTCAATCGTAGACGAGGAATGCATAACACTTCGAAATGAATATTATATCTTATCATGAAACATAGATATGAGATGCGATATCGCGTTTTAAGAATCATTAGAACTCTATCCCTACGATACGTAAACATCTGCAAACGCTATTTCCTAGCAAGGAAGTGTCGCATTAAATTCATTTGAATCGTAGACGAGGAATGCATAACACTTCGCAATGAATATTATATCTTATCATAAAGCATAGATATGAGATGCGATATCGCGTTTTAAGAAGAGTTAGGAATCTATTGCTACGATACGTAGACATCTGCAAACGCCATTTCCTAGCGAGGAAGTGTCGCATTCACATTCATTTGAAGTGTAGACGAGGAATACATAACTCTTCGCAAATCATATTATATCTTACCATGAAACATAGAAATGAGATGCGATATCGCGTTTTAAGAAGCATTAGAACACTATTGCTACGATACGTAGACATCTGCAAACGCCATTCCCTAGCGAGAAAGTGTCGGATTCACATTCATTTGAAGTGTAGACGAGGAATACATAACTCTTCGCAAGTCATATTATATCTTACCATGGAACATAGAAATGAGATGCGATATCGCGTTTTAAGAAGCATTAGAAATCTATTGCTATGATACGTAGACATCTGCAGACGCTATTTCCTAGCAAGGAAGTGTCGCATTTACGTCCATTTCAATCGTAGATGAGGAATGCATAACACTTCGAAATGAATATTATATCTTATCATGAAACATAGATATGAGATGCGATATCGCGTTTTAAGAATCATTAGAACTCTATCCCTACGATACGTAAACATCTGCAAACGCTATTTCCTAGCAAGGAAGTGTCGCATTAAATTCATTTGAATCGTAGACGAGGAATGCATAACACTTCGCAATGAATATTATATCTTACCATGAAACATAGAAATGAGATGCGATATCGCGTTTTAAGAAGCATTAGAACACTATTGCTACGATACGTAGACATCTGCAAACGCCATTCCCTAGCGAGAAAGTGTCGGATTCACATTCATTTGAAGTGTAGACGAGGAATACATAACTCTTCGCAAGTCATATTATATCTTACCATGAAACATAGAAATGAGATGCGATATCGCGTTTTAAGAAGCATTAGAAATCTATTGCTATGATACGTAGACATCTGCAGACGCTATTTCCTAGCAAGGAAGTGTCGCATTTACGTCCATTTCAATCGTAGACGAGGAATGCATAACACTTCGAAATGAATATTATATCTTATCATGAAACATAGATATGAGATGCGTTATCGCGTTTTAAGAATCATTAGAACTCTATCCCTACGATACGTAAACATCTGCAAACGCTATTTCCTAGCAAGGAAGTGTCGCATTAAATTAATTTGAATCGTAGACGAGGAATGCATAACACTTCGCAATGAATATTATATCTTATCATAAAACATAGATATGAGATGCGATATCGCGTTTTTAGAAGCATTAGAAATCTATTGCTATGATACGTAGACATCTGCAAACGCCATTTCCTAGCGAGGAAGTGTCGCATTCACATTCATTTGAAGTGTAGACGAGGAATGCATAGCACTTCGCGATGGATATTATATCTTACCATGAAACATAGAAATGAGATGCGATATCGCGTTTTAAGAATCATTAGAACTCTATCCCTACGATACGTAAACATCTGCAAACGCTATTTCCTAGCAAGGAAGTGTCGCATTAAATTCATTTGAATCGTAGACGAGGAATGCATAACACTTCGCAATGAATATTTTATCTTATCATGAAACATAGATATGAGATGCGATATCGCGTTTTAAGAAGAGTTAGAACTCTATCCCTACGATACGTAAACATCTGCAAACGCTATTTCCTAGCAAGGAAGTGTCGCATTAAATTCATTTGAATCGTAGACGAGGAATGCATAACACTTCGCAATGAATATTATATCTTATCATGAAACATAGATATGAGATGCGATATCGCGTTTTAAGAAGAGTTAGAAATCTATTGCTACGATACGTAGACATCTGCAAACGCCATTTCCTAGCGAGGAAGTGTCGCATTCACATTCATTTGAAGTGTAGACGAGGAATACATAACTCTTCGCAAATCATATTATATCTTACCATGAAACATAGAAATGAGATGCGATATCGCGTTTTAAGAAGCATTAGAACACTATTGCTACGATACGTAGACATCTGCAAACGCTATTTCCTAGCAAGGAAGTGTCGCATTTACGTCCATTTCAATCGTAGACGAGGAATGCATAACACTTCGAAATGAATATTATATCTTATCATGAAACATAGATATGAGATGCGATATCGCGTTTTAAGAATCATTAGAACTCTATCCCTACGATACGTAAACATCTGCAAACGCTATTTCCTAGCAAGGAAGTGTCGCATTAAATTCATCTGAATCGTAGACGAGGAATGCATAACACTTCGCAATGAATATTATATCTTATCATGAAACATAGATATGAGATGCGATATCGCGTTTTAAGAAGCATTAGAAATCTATTGCTACGATACGTAGACATCTGCAAACGCCATTTCCTAGCGAGGAAGTGTCGCATTCACATTCATTTGAAGTGTAGACGAGGAATACATAACTCTTCGCAAATCATATTATATGTTACCATGAAACATAGATATGAGATGCGATATCGCGTTTTAAGAAGCATTAGAAATCTATTGCTACGATACGTAGACATCTGCAAACGCCATTTCCTAGCGAGGAAGTGTCGCATTCACATTCATTTGAAGTGTAGACGGGGAATACATAACTCTTCGCAAATCATATTATATCTTACCATGAAACATAGAAATGAGATGCGATATCGCGTTTTTAGAAGCATTAGAAATCTATTGCTATGATACGTAGACATCTGCAAACGCCATTTCCTAGCGAGGAAGTGTCGCATTCACATTCATTTGAAGTGTAGACGAGGAATGCATAACACTTCGCATTGGATATTATATCCTACCATGAAACATAGAAATGGGATGCGATATCGCGTTTTAAGAATCATTAGAACTCTATCCCTACGATACGTAAACATCTACAAACGCTATTTCCTAGCAAGGAAGTGTCGCATTAAATTCATTTGAATCGTAGACGAGGATTGCATAACACTTCGCAATGAATATTATATCTTACCATGAAACATAGATATGAGATGCGATATCGCGTTTTAAGAAGAGTTAGAAATCTATTGCTACGATACGTAGACATCTGCAAACGCCATTTGATAGCGAGGAAGTGTCGCATTCACATTCATTTGAAGTGTAGACGAGGAATACATAACTCTTCGCAAATCATATTATATCTTACCATGAAACATAGAAATGAGATGCGATATCGCGTTTTAAGAAGCATTAGAAATCTATTGCTATGATACGTAGACATCTGCAAACGCCATTTCCTAGCGAGGAAGTGTCGCATTCACATTCATTTGAAGTGTAAACGAGGAATGCATAACACTTCGCAATGGATATTATATCTTACCATGAAACATAGAAATGAGATGCGATATCGCGTTTTAAGAATCATTAGACCTCTATCCCTACGATACGTAAACATCTGCAAACGCTATTTCCTAGCAAGGAAGTGTCGCATTAAATTCATTTGAATCGTAGACGAGGAATGCATAACACTTCGCAATGGATTTTATATCTTATCATGAAACATAGATATGAGATGCGATATCGCGTTTTAAGAAGCATTAGAAATCTATTGCTACGATACGTAGACATCTGCAAATGCCATTTCCTAGCGAGGAGTTGTCGCATTCACATTCATTTGAAGTGTAGACGAGGAATACATAACTCTTCGCAAATCATATTGTATCTTACCATGAAACATAGAAATGAGATGCGATATCGCGTTTTAAGAAGCATTAGAAATCTATTGCTATGATACGTAGACATCTGCAAACGCTATTTCCTAGCGAGGAAGTGTCGCATTCACATTCATTTGAAGTGTAGACGAGGAATGCATAACACTTCGCAATGGATATTATATCTTACCATGAAACATAGAAATGAGATGCGATATCGCGTTTTAAGAATCATAAGAACTCTAGTGCTACGATACGTAGACATCTGCAAACGCTATTTCCTTGCAAGGAAGTGTCGCATTTTCATTCATTTGAAGAGTAGACGAGGAATACATAACACTTCGCAAATCATATTATATCTTACCATGAAACATAGAAATGAGATGCGATATCGCGTTTTAAGAAGCATTAGAACACTATTGCTACGATAGGTAGATATTGCAAACGCTATTTCCTAGCAAGGAAGTGTCGCATTTACATTCATTTGAAGTCTAGACGAGGAATACATGACACTTCGCAAATCATATTATATCTTACCATGAAACATAGAAATGAGATGCGATATCGCGTTTTAAGAATCATTAGAACTCTATCCCTACGATACGTAAACATCTGCAAACGCTATTTCCTAGCAAGGAAGTGTCGCATTAAATTCATTTGAATCGTAGACGAGGAATGCATAACACTTCGCAGTGAATATTATATCTTATCATGAAACATAGATATGAGATGCGATATCGCGTTTTAAGAAGCATTAGAAATCTATTGCTACGATACGTAGACATCTGCAAACGCCATTTCCTAGCGAGGAAGTGTCGCATTCACATTCATTTGAATTGTACACGAGGAATACATTACTCTTCGCAAATCATATTATATCTTACCATGAAACATAGAAATGAGATGCGATATCGCGTTTTAAGAAGCATTAGATCTCTATTGCTATGATATGTAGACATCTGCAGACGCTATTTCCTAGCAAGGAAGTGTCGCATTTACATTCATTTGAAGTGTAGACGAGGAATACATGACACTTCGCAAATCATGTTATATCTTACCATGAAACATAGAAATGAGATGCGATATCGCGTTTTAAGAATCATTAGAACTCTATCCCTACAATACGTAAACATCTGCAAACGCTATTTCCTAGCAAGGAAGTGTCGCATTAAATTCATTTGAATCGTAGACGAGGAATGCAAAACACTTCGCAATGAATATTATATCTTATCATGAAACATAGATATGAGATGCGATATCGCGTTTTAAGAAGCATTAGAAATCTATTGCTACGATACGTAGACATCTGCAAACGCCATTTCCTAGCGAGGAAGTGTCGCATTCACATTCATTTGAAGTGTAGACGAGGAATACATAACTCTTCGCAAATCATATTATATCTTACCATGAAACATAGAAATGAGATGCGATATCGCGTTTTAAGAAGCATTAGAAATCTATTGCTATGATACGTAGACATCTGCAAACGCCATTTCCTAGCGAGGAAGTGTCGCATTCACATTCATTTGAAGTGTAGACGAGGAATGCATAACACTTCGCAATGGATATTATATCTTACCATGAAACATAGCAATGAGATGCGATATCGCGTTTTAAGAATCATAAGAACTCTATTGCTACGATACGTAGACATCTGCAAACGCTATTTCCTTGCAAGGAAGTGTCGCATTTTCATTCATTTGAAGAGTAGATGAGGATTACATAACACTTTGCAAATCATATTATATCTTACCATGAAACATAGAAATGAGAAGCGATATCGCGTTTTAAGAAGCATTAGAACACTATTGCTACGATAGGTAGACATTTGCAAACGCTATTTCCTTGCAAGGAAGTGTCACATTTACATTCATTTTAAGTGTAGACGTGGAATACATAAGACTTCGCCAATCATATTATATCTTACCATGATACATAGAAATGAGTTGCGATATCGCGTTTTAAGAAGCATTAGAACTCTATTGCTACGGTAGGTAGACATCTGCAAACGCTATTTCCTAGCAAGGAAGTGTCGCATTTACATTCATTTGAAGTGTAGAGGAGGAATACATAACACTTCGCAATGAATGTTACATCTTATCATGAAACATAGAAATGAGATGCGATATCACGTTTTAAGAAGGATTAGAACTCCATCCCTACGATAAGTAGACATCTGCAAACGCTATTTCCTTGCATGGAAGTGTCGCATTTACATTCTTTCGAAGTGAATAATAGGTATATATAATACATCGCTATGAATACTATACCTTGTCACGATACGTACAAATGAGATTCGATATCGCGTTTTAAGAAGCATTAGAAATCTATTGCTATGATACGTAGACATCTGCAAACGCCATTTCCTAGCGAGGAAGTGTCGCATTCACATTCATTTGAAGTGTAAACGAGGAATGCATAACACTTCGCAATGGATATTATATCTTATCATGAAACATAGAAATGAGATGCGATATCGCGTTTTAAGAATCATAAGAACTCTAGTGCTACGATACGTAGACATCTGCAAACGCTATTTCCTTGCAAGGAAGTGTCGCATTTTCATTCATTTGAAGAGTAGACGAGGAATACATAACACTTCGCAAATCATATTATATCTTACCATGAAACATAGAAATGAGATGCGATATCGCGTTTTAAGAAGCATTAGAACACTATTGCTACGATAGGTAGACATTTGCAAACGCTATTTCCTAGCAAGGAAGTGTCGCATTTACATTCATTTGAAGTGTAGACGAGGAATACATGACACTTCGCAAATCATATTATATCTTACCATGAAACATAGAAATGAGATGCGATATCGCGTTTTAAGAATCACTAGAACTCTATCCCTACGATACGTAAACATCTGCAAACGCTATTTCCTAGCAAGGAAGTGTCGCATTTACGTCCATTTCAATCGTAGACGAGGAATGCATAACACTTCGAAATGAATATTATATCTTATCATGAAACATAGATATGAGATGCGATATCGCGTTTTAAGAATCATTAGAACTCTATCCCTACGATACGTAAACATCTGCAAACGCTATTTCCTAGCAAGGAAGTGTCGCATTAAATTCATCTGAATCGTAGACGAGGAATGCATAACACTTCGCAATGAATATTATATCTTATCATGAAACATAGATATGAGATGCGATATCGCGTTTTAAGAAGCATTAGAAATCTATTGCTACGATACGTAGACATCTGCAAACGCCATTTCCTAGCGAGGAAGTGTCGCATTCACATTCATTTGAAGTGTAGACGAGGAATACATAACTCTTCGCAAATCATATTATATGTTACCATGAAACATAGATATGAGATGCGATATCGCGTTTTAAGAAGCATTAGAAATCTATTGCTACGATACGTAGACATCTGCAAACGCCATTTCCTAGCGAGGAAGTGTCGCATTCACATTCATTTGAAGTGTAGACGGGGAATACATAACTCTTCGCAAATCATATTATATCTTACCATGAAACATAGAAATGAGATGCGATATCGCGTTTTTAGAAGCATTAGAAATCTATTGCTATGATACGTAGACATCTGCAAACGCCATTTCCTAGCGAGGAAGTGTCGCATTCACATTAATTTGAAGTGTAGACGAGGAATGCATAACACTTCGCAATGGATATTATATCCTACCATGAAACATAGAAATGGGATGCGATATCGCGTTTTAAGAATCATTAGAACTCTATCCCTACGATACGTAAACATCTACAAACGCTATTTCCTAGCAAGGAAGTGTCGCATTAAATTCATTTGAATCGTAGACGAGGATTGCATAACACTTCGCAATGAATATTATATCTTATCATGAAACATAGATATGAGATGCGATATCGCGTTTTAAGAAGAGTTAGAAATCTATTGCTACGATACGTAGACATCTGCAAACGCCATTTCCTAGCGAGGAAGTGTCGCATTCACATTCATTTGAAGTGTAGACGAGGAATACATAACTCTTCGCAAATCATATTATATCTTACCATGAAACATAGAAATGAGATGCGATATCGCGTTTTAAGAAGCATTAGAAATCTATTGCTATGATACGTAGACATCTGCAAACGCCATTTCCTAGCGAGGAAGTGTCGCATTCACATTCATTTGAAGTGTAAACGAGGAATGCATAACACTTCGCAATGGATATTATATCTTACCATGAAACATAGAAATGAGATGCGATATCGCGTTTTAAGAATCATTAGACCTCTATCCCTACGATACGTAAACATCTGCAAACGCTATTTCCTAGCAAGGAAGTGTCGCATTAAATTCATTTGAATCGTAGACGAGGAATGCATAACACTTCGCAATGGATTTTATATCTTATCATGAAACATAGATATGAGATGCGATATCGCGTTTTAAGAAGCATTAGAAATCTATTGCTACGATACGTAGACATCTGCAAACGCCATTTCCTAGCGAGGAATTGTCGCATTCACATTCATTTGAAGTGTAGACGAGGAATACATAACTCTTCGCAAATCATATTGTATCTTACCATGAAACATAGAAATGAGATGCGATATCGCGTTTTAAGAAGCATTAGAAATCTATTGCTATGATACGTAGACATCTGCAAACGCTATTTCCTAGCGAGGAAGTGTCGCATTCACATTCATTTGAAGTGTAGACGAGGAATGCATAACACTTCGCAATGGATATTATATCTTACCATGAAACATAGAAATGAGATGCGATATCGCGTTTTAAGAATCATAAGAACTCTAGTGCTACGATACGTAGACATCTGCAAACGCTATTTCCTTGCAAGGAAGTGTCGCATTTTCATTCATTTGAAGAGTAGACGAGGAATACATAACACTTCGCAAATCATATTATATCTTACCATGAAACATAGAAATGAGATGCGATATCGCGTTTTAAGAAGCATTAGAACACTATTGCTACGATAGGTAGATATTGCAAACGCTATTTCCTAGCAAGGAAGTGTCGCATTTACATTCATTTGAAGTCTAGACGAGGAATACATGACACTTCGCAAATCATATTATATCTTACCATGAAACATAGAAATGAGATGCGATATCGCGTTTTAAGAATCATTAGAACTCTATCCCTACGATACGTAAACATCTGCAAACGCTATTTCCTAGCAAGGAAGTGTCGCATTAAATTCATTTGAATCGTAGACGAGGAATGCATAACACTTCGCAGTGAATATTATATCTTATCATGAAACATAGATATGAGATGCGATATCGCGTTTTAAGAAGCATTAGAAATCTATTGCTACGATACGTAGACATCTGCAAACGCCATTTCCTAGCGAGGAAGTGTCGCATTCACATTCATTTGAATTGTAGACGAGGAATACATTACTCTTCGCAAATCATATTATATCTTACCATGAAACATAGAAATGAGATGCGATATCGCGTTTTAAGAAGCATTAGATCTCTGCTGCTATGATATGTAGACATCTGCAGACGCTATTTCCTAGCAAGGAAGTGTCGCATTTACATTCATTTGAAGTGTAGACGAGGAATACATGACACTTCGCAAATCATGTTATATCTTACCATGAAACATAGAAATGAGATGCGATATCGCGTTTTAAGAATCATTAGAACTCTATCCCTACAATACGTAAACATCTGCAAACGCTATTTCCTAGCAAGGAAGTGTCGCATTAAATTCATTTGAATCGTAGACGAGGAATGCAAAACACTTCGCAATGAATATTATATCTTATCATGAAACATAGATATAAGATGCGATATCGCGTTTTAAGAAGCATTAGAAATCTATTGCTACGATACGTAGACATCTGCAAACGCCATTTCCTAGCGAGGAAGTGTCGCATTCACATTCATTTGAAGTGTAGACGAGGAATACATAACTCTTCGCAAATCATATTATATCTTACCATGAAACATAGAAATGAGATGCGATATCGCGTTTTAAGAAGCATTAGAAATCTATTGCTATGATACGTAGACATCTGCAAACGCCATTTCCTAGCGAGGAAGTGTCGCATTCACATTCATTTGAAGTGTAGACGAGGAATGCATAACACTTCGCAATGGATATTATATCTTACCATGAAACATAGCAATGAGATGCGATATCGCGTTTTAAGAATCATAAGAACTCTATTGCTACGATACGTAGACATCTGCAAACGCTATTTCCTTGCAAGGAAGTGTCGCATTTTCATTCATTTGAAGAGTAGACGAGGAATACATAACACTTCGCAAATCATATTATATCTTACCATGAAACATAGAAATGAGATGCGATATCGCGTTTTAAGAAGCATTAGAACACTATTGCTACGATAGGTAGATATTGCAAACGCTATTTCCTAGCAAGGAAGTGTCGCATTTACATTCATTTGAAGTCTAGACGAGGAATACATGACACTTCGCAAATCATATTATATCTTACCATGAAACATAGAAATGAGATGCGATATCGCGTTTTAAGAATCATTAGAACTCTATCCCTACGATACGTAAACATCTGCAAACGCTATTTCCTAGCAAGGAAGTGTCGCATTAAATTCATTTGAATCGTAGACGAGGAATGCATAACACTTCGCAGTGAATATTATATCTTATCATGAAACATAGATATGAGATGCGATATCGCGTTTTAAGAAGCATTAGAAATCTATTGCTACGATACGTAGACATCTGCAAACGCCATTTCCTAGCGAGGAAGTGTCGCATTCACATTCATTTGAATTGTAGACGAGGAATACATTACTCTTCGCAAATCATATTATATCTTACCATGAAACATAGAAATGAGATGCGATATCGCGTTTTAAGAAGCATTAGATCTCTATTGCTATGATATGTAGACATCTGCAGACGCTATTTCCTAGCAAGGAAGTGTCGCATTTACATTCATTTGAAGTGTAGACGAGGAATACATGACACTTCGCAAATCATGTTATATCTTACCATGAAACATAGAAATGGGATGCGATATCGCGTTTTAAGAATCATTAGAACTCTATCCCTACAATACGTAAACATCTGCAAACGCTATTGCCTAGCAAGGAAGTGTCGCATTAAATTCATTTGAATCGTAGACGAGGAATGCAAAACACTTCGCAATGAATATTATATCTTATCATGAAACATAGATATGAGATGCGATATCGCGTTTTAAGAAGCATTAGAAATCTATTGCTACGATACGTAGACATCTGCAAACGCCATTTCCTAGCGAGGAAGTGTCGCATTCACATTCATTTGAAGTGTAGACGAGGAATACATAACTCTTCGCAAATCATATTATATCTTACCATGAAACATAGAAATGAGATGCGATATCGCGTTTTAAGAAGCATTAGAAATCTATTGCTATGATACGTAGACATCTGCAAACGCCATTTCCTAGCGAGGAAGTGTCGCATTCACATTCATTTGAAGTGTAGACGAGGAATGCATAACACTTCGCAATGGATATTATATCTTACCATGAAACATAGCAATGAGATGCGATATCGCGTTTTAAGAATCATAAGAACTCTATTGCTACGATACGTAGACATCTGCAAACGCTATTTCCTTGCAAGGAAGTGTCGCATTTTCATTCATTTGAAGAGTAGATGAGGAATACATAACACTTTGCAAATCATATTATATCTTACCATGAAACATAGAAATGAGAAGCGATATCGCGTTTTAAGAAGCATTAGAACACTATTGCTACGATAGGTAGACATTTGCAAACGCTATTTCCTTGCAAGGAAGTGTCACATTTACATTCATTTTAAGTGTAGACGTGGAATACATAAGACTTCGCCAATCATATTATATCTTACCATGATACATAGAAATGAGTTGCGATATCGCGTTTTAAGAAGCATTAGAACTCTATTGCTACGGTAGGTAGACATCTGCAAACGCTATTTCCTAGCAAGGAAGTGTCGCATTTACATTCATTTGAAGTGTAGAGGAGGAATACATAACACTTCGCAATGAATGTTACATCTTATCATGAAACATAGAAATGAGATGCGATATCACGTTTTAAGAAGGATTAGAACTCCATCCCTACGATAAGTAGACATCTGCAAACGCTATTTCCTTGCAAGGAAGTGTCGCATTTACATTCTTTCGAAGTGAATAATAGGTATATATAATACATCGCTATGAATACTATACCTTGTCATGATACGTACAAATGAGATGCGATATCGCGTTTTAAGAAGCATTAGAAATCTATTGCTATGATACGTAGACATCTGCAAACGCCATTTCCTAGCGAGGAAGTGTCGCATTCACATTCATTTGAAGTGTAAACGAGGAATGCATAACACTTCGCAATGGATATTATATCTTATCATGAAACATAGAAATGAGATGCGATATCGCGTTTTAAGAGTCATAAGAACTCTAGTGCTACGATACGTAGACATCTGCAAACGCTATTTCCTTGCAAGGAAGTGTCGCATTTTCATTCATTTGAAGAGTAGACGAGGAATACATAACACTTCGCAAATCATATTATATCTTACCATGAAACATAGAAATGAGATGCGATATCGCGTTTTAAGAAGCATTAGAACACTATTGCTACGATAGGTAGACATTTGCAAACGCTATTTCCTAGCAAGGAAGTGTCGCATTTACATTCATTTGAAGTGTAGACGAGGAATACATGACACATCGCAAATCATATTATATCTTACCATGAAACATAGAAATGAGATGCGATATCGCGTTTTAAGAATCATTAGAACTCTATCCCTACGATACGTAAACATCTGCAAACGCTATTTCCTAGCAAGGAAGTGTCGCATTAAATTCATTTGAATCGTAGACGAGGAATGCATAACACTTCGCAGTGAATGTTATATCTTATCATGAAACATAGATATGAGATGCGATATCGCGTTTTAAGAAGCATTAGAAATCTATTGCTACGATACGTAGACATCTGCAAACGCCATTTCCTAGCGAGGAAGTGTCGCATTCACATTCATTTGAAGAGTAGATGAGGAATACATAACACTTTGCAAATCATATTATATCTTACCATGAAACATAGAAATGAGATGCGATATCGCGTTTTAAGAAGCATTAGAACACTATTGCTACGATAGGTAGACATTTGCAAACGCTATTTCCTTGCAAGGAAGTGTCACATTTACATTCATTTTAAGTGTAGACGTGGAATACATAAGACTTCGCCA
The DNA here is from genome assembly GCF_050948175.1 of Xylocopa sonorina. NCBI lineage: Eukaryota > Metazoa > Arthropoda > Insecta > Hymenoptera > Apidae > Xylocopa > Xylocopa sonorina. The sequence continues at coordinate 7,134,653 of NW_027490090.1, forward strand.
ATCATATTATATCTTACCATGATACATAGAAATGAGTTGCGATATCGCGTTTTAAGAAGCATTAGAACTCTATTGCTACGGTAGGTAGACATCTGCAAACGCTATTTCCTTGCAAGGAAGTGTCGCATTTACATTCTTTCGAAGTGAATAATAGGTATATATAATACATCGCAATGAATACTATACCTTGTCATGATACGTACAAATGAGATGCGATATCGCGTTTTAAGAAGCATTAGAACTCTATTGCTACGGTAGGTAGACATCTGCAAACGCTATTTCCTTGCAAGTAAGTGTCGCATTTTCATTCATTTGAAGAGTAGACGAGGAATAAATAACACTTCGCAAATCATATTATATCTTACCATGAAACATAGAAATGAGATGCGATCTCGCGTTTTAAGAAGCATTAAAACACTATTGCTACGATGGGTAGACATTTGCAAACGCTATTTCCTTGCAAGGAAGTGTCACATTTACATTCATTTTAAATGCAGACGAGGAATACATAAAACTTCGCCAATCATATTATATCTTACCATGATACATAGAAATGAGTTGCGATATCGCGTTTTAAGAAGCATTAGAACTCTATTGCTACGGTAGGTAGACATCTGCAAACGCTATTTCCTGGCAAGGAAGTGTCGCATTTACATTCATTTGAAGTGTAGAGGAGGAATACATAACACTTCGCAATGAATGTTACATCTTATCATGAAACATAGAAATGAGATGCGATATCACGTTTTAAGAAGGATTAGAACTCCATCCCTACGATAAGTAGACATCTGCAAACGCTATTTCCTTGCAAGGAAGTGTCGCATTTACATTCTTTCGAAGTGAATAATAGGTATATATAATACATCGCTATGAATACTATACCTTGTCATGATACGTACAAATGAGATGCGATATCGCGTTTTAAGAAGCATTAGAAATCTATTGCTATGATACGTAGACATCTGCAAACGCCATTTCCTAGCGAGGAAGTGTCGCATTCACATTCATTTGAAGTGTAAACGAGGAATGCATAACACTTCGCAATGGATATTATATCTTATCATGAAACATAGAAATGAGATGCGATATCGCGTTTTAAGAATCATAAGAACACTAGTGCTACGATACGTAGACATCTGCAAACGCTATTTCCTTGCAAGGAAGTGTCGCATTTTCATTCATTTGAAGAGTAGACGAGGAATACATAACACTTCGCAAATCATATTATATCTTACCATGAAACATAGGAATGAGATGCGATATCGCGTTTTAAGAAGCATTAGAACACTATTGCTACGATAGGTAGACATTTGCAAACGCTATTTCCTAGCAAGGAAGTGTCGCATTTACATTCATTTGAAGTGTAGACGAGGAATACATGACACATCGCAAATCATATTATATCTTACCATGAAACATAGAAATGAGATGCGATATCGCGTTTTAAGAATCATTAGAACTCTATCCCTACGATACGTAAACATCTGCAAACGCTATTTCCTAGCAAGGAAGTGTCGCATTAAAGTCATTTGAATCGTAGACGAGGAATGCATAACACTTCGCAGTGAATATTATATCTTATCATGAAACATAGATATGAGATGCGATATCGCGTTTTAAGAAGCATTAGAAATCTATTGCTACGATACGTAGACATCTGCAAACGCCATTTCCTAGCGAGGAAGTGTCGCATTCACATTCATTTGAAGAGTAGATGAGGAATACATAACACTTTGCAAATCATATTATATCTTACCATGAAACATAGAAATGAGATGCGATATCGCGTTTTAAGAAGCATTAGAACTCTATTGCTACGGTAGGTAGACATCTGCAAACGCTATTTCCTTGCAAGGAAGTGTCGCATTTACATTCTTTCGAAGTGAATAATAGGTATATATAATACATCGCTATGAATACTATACCTTGTCATGATACGTACAAATGAGATGCGATATCGCGTTTTAAGAAGCATTAGAACTCTATTGCTACGGTAGGTAGACATCTGCAAACGCTATTTCCTTGCAAGTAAGTGTCGCATTTTCATTCATTTGAAGAGTAGACGAGGAATAAATAACACTTCGCAAATCATATTATATCTTACCATGAAACATAGAAATGAGATGCGATCTCGCGTTTTAAGAAGCATTAAAACACTATTGCTACGATGGGTAGACATTTGCAAACGCTATTTCCTTGCAAGGAAGTGTCACATTTACATTCATTTTAAATGCAGACGAGGAATACATAAAACTTCGCCAATCATATTATATCTTACCATGATACATAGAAATGAGTTGCGATATCGCGTTTTAAGAAGCATTAGAACTCTATTGCTACGGTAGGTAGACATCTGCAAACGCTATTTCCTGGCAAGGAAGTGTCGCATTTACATTCATTTGAAGTGTAGAGGAGGAATACATAACACTTCGCAATGAATGTTACATCTTATCATGAAACATAGAAATGAGATGCGATATCACGTTTTAAGAAGGATTAGAACTCCATCCCTACGATAAGTAGACATCTGCAAACGCTATTTCCTTGCAAGGAAGTGTCGCATTTACATTCTTTCGAAGTGAATAATAGGTATATATAATACATCGCAATGAATTCTATACCTTGTCATGATACGTACAAGTGAGATGCGATATCGCGTTTTAAGAAGCATTAGAACTCTATTGCTATGATACGTAGACATCTGCAAACGCTATTTCCTAGCAAGGAAGTGTCGCATTAAATTCATTTGAATCGTAGACGAGGAATGCATAACACTTCGCAATGAATATTATATCTTATCATGAAACATAGATATGAGATGCGATATCGCGTTTTAAGAAGCATTAGAAATCTATTGCTACGATACGTAGACATCTGCAAACGCCATTTCCTAGCGAGGAAGTGTCGCATTCACATTCATTTGAAGTGTAGACGAGGAATACATAACTCTTCGCAAATCATATTATATCTTACCATGAAACATAGAAATGAGATGCGATATCGCGTTTTAAGAAGCATTAGAAATCTATTGCTATGATACGTAGACATCTGCAAACGCCATTTCCTAGCGAGGAAGTGTCGCATTCACATTCATTTGAAGTGTAGACGAGGAATGCATAACACTTCGCAATGGATATTATATCTTACCATGAAACATAGAAATGAGATGCGATATCGCGTTTTAAGAATCATAAGAACTCTATTGCTACGATACGTAGACATCTGCAAACGCTATTTCCTTGCAAGTAAGTGTCGCATTTTCATTCATTTGAAGAGTAGACGAGGAATAAATAACACTTCGCAAATCATATTATATCTTACCATGAAACATAGAAATGAGATGCGATCTCGCGTTTTAAGAAGCATTAAAACACTATTGCTACGATGGGTAGACATTTGCAAACGCTATTTCCTTGCAAGGAAGTGTCACATTTACATTCATTTTAAATGCAGACGAGGAATACATAAATCTTCGCCAATCATATTATATCTTACCATGATACATAGAAATGAGTTGCGATATCGCGTTTTAAGAAGCATTAGAACTCTATTGCTACGGTAGGTAGACATCTGCAAACGCTATTTCCTGGCAAGGAAGTGTCGCATTTACATTCATTTGAAGTGTAGAGGAGGAATACATAACACTTCGCAATGAATGTTACATCTTATCATGAAACATAGAAATGAGATGCGATATCACGTTTTAAGAAGGATTAGAACTCCATCCCTACGATAAGTAGACATCTGCAAACGCTATTTCCTTGCAAGGAAGTGTCGCATTTACATTCTTTCGAAGTGAATAATAGGTATATATAATACATCGCAATGAATACTATACCTTGTCATGATACGTCCAAATGAGATGCGATATCGCGTTTTAAGAAGCATTAGAACTCTATTGCTACGGTAGTTAGACATCTGCAAACGCTATTTCCTAGCAAGGAAGTGTCGCAGTTACATTCATTAGAAGTGTAGAGGAGGAATAAATAACACTTCGCAATGAATGTTACATCTTATCATGAAACATAGAAATGAGATGCGATATCACGTTTTAAGAAGGAATAGAACTCCATCCCTAAGATAAGTAGACACCTGCAAACGCTATTTCCTTGCAAGGAAGTGTCGCATTTACATTCTTTCGAAGTGAATAATAGGTATATATAATACATCGCTATGAATACTATACCTTGTCATGATACGTACAAATGAGATGCGATATCGCGTTTTAAGAAGCATTAGAACTCTATTGCTACGGTAGGTAGACATCTGCAAACGCTATTTCCTTGCAAGTAAGTGTCGCATTTTCATTCATTTGAAGAGTAGACGAGGAATAAATAACACTTCGCAAATCATATTATATCTTACCATGAAACATAGAAATGAGATGCGATCTCGCGTTTTAAGAAGCATTAAAACACTATTGCTACGATGGGTAGACATTTGCAAACGCTATTTCCGTGCAAGGAAGTGTCACATTTACATTCATTTTAAATGCAGACGAGGAATACATAAAACTTCGCCAATCATATTATATCTTACCATGATACATAGAAATGAGTTGCGATATCGCGTTTTAAGAAGCATTAGAACTCTATTGCTACGGTAGGTAGACATCTGCAAACGCTATTTCCTGGCAAGGAAGTGTCGCATTTACATTCATTTGAAGTGTAGAGGAGGAATACATAACACTTCGCAATGAATGTTACATCTTATCATGAAACATAGAAATGAGATGCGATATCACGTTTTAAGAAGGATTAGAACTCCATCCCTACGATAAGTAGACATCTGCAAACGCTATTTCCTTGCAAGGAAGTGTCGCATTAAATTCATTTGAATCGTAGACGAGGAATGCATAACACTTCGCAATGAATATTATATCTTATCATGAAACATAGATATGAGATGCGATATCGCGTTTTAAGAAGCATTAGAAATCTATTGCTACGATACGTAGACATCTGCAAACGCCATTTCCTAGCGAGGAAGTGTCGCATTCACATTCATTTGAAGTGTAGACGAGGAATACATAACTCTTCGCAAATCATATTATATCTTACCATGAAACATAGAAATGAGATGCGATATCGCGTTTTAAGAAGCATTAGAAATCTATTGCTATGATACGTAGACATCTGCAAACGCCATTTCCTAGCGAGGAAGTGTCGCATTCACATTCATTTGAAGTGTAGACGAGGAATGCATAACACTTCGCAATGGATATTATATATTACCATGAAACATAGAAATGAGATGCGATATCGCGTTTTAAGAATCATAAGAACTCTATTGCTACGATACGTAGACATCTGCAAACGCTATTTCCTTGCAAGGAAGTGTCGCATTTTCATTCATTTGAAGAGTAGATGAGGAATACATAACACTATGCAAATCATATTATATCTTACCATGAAACATAGAAATGAGATGCGATATCGCGTTTTAAGAAGCATTAGAACACTATTGCTACGATAGGTATACATTTGCAAACGCTATTTCCTTGCAAGGAAGTGCCACATTTACATTCATTTTAAGTGTAGACGTGGAATACATAAAACTTCGCCAATCATATTATATCTTACCATGATACATAGAAATGAGTTGCGATATCGCGTTTTAAGAAGCATTAGAACTCTATTGCTACGGTAGGTAGACATCTGCAAACGCTATTTCCTAGCAAGGAAGTGTCGCATTTACATTCACTTGAAGTGTAGAGGAGGAATACATAACACTTCGCAATGAATGTTACATCTTATCATGAAACATAGAAATGAGATGCGATATCACGTTTTAAGAAGGATTAGAACTCCATCCCTACGATAAGTAGACATCTGCAAACGCTATTTCCTTGCAAGGAAGTGTCGCATTTACATTCTTTCGAAGTGAATAATAGGTATATATAATACATCGCTATGAATACTATACCTTGTCATGATACGTACAAATGAGATGCGATATCGCGTTTTAAGAAGCATTAGAACTCTATTGCTACGGTAGGTAGACATCTGCAAACGCTATTTCCTTGCAAGTAAGTGTCGCATTTTCATTCATTTGAAGAGTAGACGGGGAATAAATAACACTTCGCAAATCATATTATATCTTACCATGAAACATAGAAATGAGATGCGATCTCGCGTTTTAAGAAGCATTAAAACACTATTGCTACGATGGGTAGACATTTGCAAACGCTATTTCCTTGCAAGGAAGTGTCACATTTACATTCATTTTAAATGCAGACGAGGAATACATAAAACTTCGCCAATCATATTATATCTTACCATGATACATAGAAATGAGTTGCGATATCGCGTTTTAAGAAGCATTAGAACTCTATTGCTACGGTAGGTAGACATCTGCAAACGCTATTTCCTAGCAAGGAAGTGTCGCATTTACATTCATTTGAAGTGTAGAGGAGGAATACATAACACTTCGCAATGAATGTTACATCTTATCTTGAAACATAGAAATGAGATGCGATATCACGTTTTAAGAAGGATTAGAACTCCATCCCTACGATAAGTAGACATCTGCAAACGCTATTTCCTTGCAAGGAAGTGTCGCATTTACATTCTTTCGAAGTGAATAATAGGTATATATAATACATCGCAATGAATACTATACCTTGTCATGATACGTACAAATGAGATGCGATATCGCGTTTTAAGAAGCATTAGAACTCTATTGCTACGGTAGTTAGACATCTGCAAACGCTATTTCCTAGCAAGGAAGTGTCGCAGTTACATTCATTTTAAGTGTAGAGGAGGAATAAATAACACTTCGCAATGAATGTTACATCTTATCATGAAACATAGAAATGAGATGCGATATCACGTTTTAAGAAGGATTAGAACTCCATCCCTACGATAAGTAGACATCTGCAAACGCTATTTCCTTGCAAGGAAGTGTCGCATTTACATTCTTTCGAAGTGAATAATAGGTATATATAATACATCGCAATGAATTCTATACCTTGTCATGATACGTACAAATGAGATGCGATATCGCGTTTTAAGAAACATTAGAACTCTATTGCTACGATACGTAGACATCTGCAAACGCTATTTCCTAGCAAGGAAGTGTCGCATTAAATTCATTTGAATCGTAGACGAGGAATGCATAACACTTCGCAATGAATATTATATCTTATCATGAAACATAGATATGAGATGCGATATCGCGTTTTAAGAAGCATTAGAAATCTATTGTTACGATACGTAGACATCTGCAAACGCCATTTCCTAGCGAGGAAGTGTCGCATTCACATTCATTTGAAGTGTAGACGAGGAATGCATAACACTTCGCAATGGATATTATATATTACCATGAAACATAGAAATGAGATGCGATATCGCGTTTTAAGAATCATAAGAACTCTATTGCTACGATACGTAGACATCTGCAAACGCTATTTCCTTGCAAGGAAGTGTCGCATTTTCATTCATTTGAAGAGTAGATGAGGAATACATAACACTTTGCAAATCATATTATATCTTACCATGAAACATAGAAATGAGATGCGATATCGCGTTTTAAGAAGCATTAGAACACTATTGCTACGATAGGTATACATTTGCAAACGCTATTTCCTTGCAAGGAAGTGTCACATTTACATTCATTTTAAGTGTAGACGTGGAATACATAAAACTTCGCCAATCATATTATATCTTACCATGATACATAGAAATGAGTTGCGATATCGCGTTTTAAGAAGCATTAGAACTCTATTGCTACGGTAGGTAGACATCTGCAAACGCTATTTCCTAGCAAGGAAGTGTCGCATTTACATTCACTTGAAGTGTAGAGGAGGAATACATAACACTTCGCAATGAATGTTACATCTTATCATGAAACATAGAAATGAGATGCGATATTACGTTTTAAGAAGCATTAGAACTCCATCCCTACGATAAGTAGACATCTGCAAACGCTATTTCCTTGCAAGGAAGTGTCGCATTTACATTCTTTCGAAGTGAATAATAGGTATATATAATACATCGCTATGAATACTATACCTTGTCATGATACGTACATATGAGATGCGATATCGCGTTTTAAGAAGCATTAGAACTCTATTGCTACGGTAGGTAGACATCTGCAAACGCTATTTCCTTGCAAGTAAGTGTCGCATTTTCATTCATTTGAAGAGTAGACGGGGAATAAATAACACTTCGCAAATCATATTATATCTTACCATGAAACATAGAAATGAGATGCGATCTCGCGTTTTAAGAAGCATTAAAACACTATTGCTACGATGGGTAGACATTTGCAAACGCTATTTCCTTGCAAGGAAGTGTCACATTTACATTCATTTTAAATGCAGACGAGGAATACATAAAACTTCGCCAATCATATTATATCTTACCATGATACATAGAAATGAGTTGCGATATCGCGTTTTAAGAAGCATTAGAACTCTATTGCTACGGTAGGTAGACATCTGCAAACGCTATTTCCTAGCAAGGAAGTGTCGCATTTACATTCATTTGAAGTGTAGAGGAGGAATACATAACACTTCGCAATGAATGTTACATCTTATCTTGAAACATAGAAATGAGATGCGATATCACGTTTTAAGAAGGATTAGAACTCCATCCCTACGATAAGTAGACATCTGCAAACGCTATTTCCTTGCAAGGAAGTGTCGCATTTACATTCTTTCGAAGTGAATAATAGGTATATATAATACATCGCAATGAATACTATACCTTGTCATGATACGTACAAATGAGATGCGATATCGCGTTTTAAGAAGCATTAGAACTCTATTGCTACGGTAGTTAGACATCTGCAAACGCTATTTCCTAGCAAGGAAGTGTCGCAGTTACATTCATTTGAAGTGTAGAGGAGGAATAAATAACACTTCGCAATGAATGTTACATCTTATCATGAAACATAGAAATGAGATGCGATATCACGTTTTAAGAAGGATTAGAACTCCATCCCTACGATAAGTAGACATCTGCAAACGCTATTTCCTTGCAAGGAAGTGTCGCATTTACATTCTTTCGAAGTGAATAATAGGTATATATAATACATCGCTATGAATACTATACCTTGTCATGATACGTACAAATGAGATGCGATATCGCGTTTTAAGAAGCATTAGAACTCTATTGCTACGGTAGGTAGACATCTGCAAACGCTATTTCCTTGCAAGTAAGTGTCGTATTCACATTCATTTGAAGTGTAGACGAGGAATACATAACTCTTCGCAAATCATATTATATCTTACCATGAAACATAGAAATGAGATGCGATATCGCGTTTTAAGAAGCATTAGAAATCCATTGCTATGATACGTAGACATCTGCAAACGCCATTTCCTAGCGAGGAAGTGTCGCATTCACATTCATTTGAAGTGTAGACGAGGAATGCATAACACTTCGCAATGGATATTATATCTTACCATGAAACATAGAAATGAGATGCGATATCGCGTTTTAAGAATCATAAGAACTCTATTGCTACGATACGTAGACATCTGCAAACGCTATTTCCTTGCAAGGAAGTGTCTCATTTACATTCAACTGAAGTGCAGACGAGGAATACATAACACTTCGCAAATCATATTATATCTTATCATGAAACATAGAAATGAGATGCGATATCGCGTTTTAAGAAGCATTAGAACTCTATTGCTACGATAGCTAGACATCTGCAGACGCTATTTCCTAGCAAGGAAGTGTCGCATTTACATTCATTTGAAGTGTAGACGAGGAATACATGACACTTCGCAAATCATATTATATCTTACCATGAAACATAGAAATGAGATGCGATATCGCGTTTTAAGAAACATTAGGACTCTATTGCTACGATACGTAGACATCTGCAAACGCTATTTCCTAGCAAGGAAGTGTCGCATTTACATTCATTTGAAGTGAAGGCGAGGAATACATAACACTTCGCAATGAATATTGCATCTTATCATGAAACATGGAAATGAGATGCGATATCTCGTTTTAAGAAGCATTTTAACTCTATTGCTTCGATACGTAGACATCTGCAAACGCTATTTCCTAGCAAGGAAGTGTCGCATTTACGTCCATTTCTATCGTAGACGAGGAATGCATAACACTTTGAGATGAATATTATATCTTATCATGAGACATAGATATGAGATGCAATATCGCGTTTTAAGAAGCATTTGAACTCTATTGCTTCGATACGTAGATATCTGCAAACGCTATTTCCTTGCAAGGAAGTGTCGCATTTACATTCATTTGAAGTGTAGACGAGGAATACATAACACTTCGAAAATCATATTATATCTTACCATGAAACATAGAAATGAGATGCGATATCGCCTTTTAAGAATCATTAGAACTCTATCCTACGAAGCGTAAACATCTGCAAACGCTATTTCCTAGCAAGGAAGTGTCGCATTTACATTCATTTGAAGTGTAGACGAGGAATACATAACACTTCGCAAATCATATTATATCTTACCATGAAACATAGAAATGAGATGCGATATCGCGTTTTAAGAAGCATTAGAACTCTATTGCTACGATAGCTAGACATCTGCAGACGCTATTACCTTGCAAGGAAGTGTCACATTTACATTCATTTGAAGTGTAGACGAGGAATACACAACACTTCGCAAATCATATTATATCTTACCATGAACATAGAAATGAGATGCGATATCGCGTTTTAAGAAGCATTAGAAATTTATTGCTATGATACGTAGACATCTGCAAACGCCATTTCCTAGCAAGGAAGTGTCGCATTTACGTCCATTTCAATCGTAGACGAGGAATGCATAAACAGGTCGAGATGAATATTATATCTTATCATGAACATAGAAATGAGATGCAATATCGCGTTTTAAGAAGCATTTGAACTCTATTGCTTCGATACGTAGACATCTGCAAACGCTATTTCCTTGCAAGGAAGTGTCGCATTTACATTCATTTGAAGTGTAGACGAGGAATACATAACACTTCGCAAATCATATTATATCTTACCATGAACATAGAAATGAGATGCGATATCGCGTTTGAAGATGCATTAGAGCACTATTGCTACGAGAGGCAGATATCTGCAAGCGCTATCTCCTTGCAAGGAAGTGTCGCATTTACATTCATTTGAAGTGTAGACGGGGAATACACAACACTTCGCAAATCATATTATATCTTACCATGAAACATAGATATGTGATGCGATATCGCGTTTTAAGAAGCATTAGAAATTTATTGCTATGATACGTAGACATCTGCAAACGCCATTTCCTAGCGAGGAAGTGTCGCATTCACATTCATTTGAAGTGTAGACGAGAATACATAACTGTTCGCAAATCATATATCTTACCATGAAACATAGAAATGAGATGCGATATCGCGTTTTAAGAATCATAAGAATTCTATTGCTACGATACGTAGGCATCTGCAAACACTATTACCTTGCAAGGAAGTGTCCCATTTACATTCATTTGAAGTGTAGACGAGGAATACACAACACTTCGCAAATCATATTATATCTTACCATGAAACATAGATATGTGATGCGATATCGCGTTTTGAGAAGCATTAGAAATTTATTGCTATGATACGTAGACATCTGCAAACGCCATTTCCTAGCGAGGAAGTGTCGCATTCACATTCATTTGAAGTGTAGACGAGGAATACATAACTGTTCGCAAATCATATTATATCTTACCATGAAACATAGAAATGAGATGCGATATCGCGTTTTAAGAATCATAAGAACTCTATTGCTACGATACGTAGGCATCTGCAAACGCTATTTCCTTGCAAGGAAGTGTCGCATTTACATTCATTTGAAGTGTAGACGAGGAATACATAACACTTCGCAAATCATATTATATCTTACCATGAAACATAAAATGAGATGCGATATCGCGTTTTAAGAAGCATTAGAACTCTATTGCTACGATAGCTAGACATCTGCAGACGCTATTTCCTAGCAAGGAAGTGTCGTATTTACATTCATTTGAAGTGTAGACGAGGAATACATAACACTTCGCAAATCATATTATATCTTACCATGAAACATAGAAATGAGATGCGATATCGCGTTTTAAGAAGCATTAGAACTCTATTGCTACGATAGCTAGACATCTGCAGACGCTATTACCTTGCAAGGAAGTGTCACATTTACATTCATTTGAAGTGTAGACGAGGAATACACAACACTTCGCAAATCATATTATATCTTACCATGAAACATAGAAATGAGATGCGATATCGCGTTTTAAGAAGCATTAGAAATTTATTGCTATGATACGTAGACATCTGCAAACGCCATTTCCTAGCGAGGAAGTGTCGCATTCACATTCATTTGAAGTGTAGACGAGGAATACATAACTCTTCGCAAATCATATTATATCTTACCATGAAACATAGAAATGAGATGCGATATCGCGTTTTAAGAATCATAAGAACTCTATTGCTACGATACGTAGACATCTGCAAACGCTATTTCCTTGCAAGGAAGTGTCGCATTTACATTCATTTGAAATGTAGACGAGGAATACATAACACTTCGCAAATCATATTATATCTTACCATGAAACATAGAAATGAGATGCGATATCGCGTTTTAAGAAACATTAGAACTCTATTGCTACGATACGTAGACATCTGCAAACGCTATTTCCTAGCAAGGAAGTGTCGCATTTACATTCATTTGAAGTGTAGGCGAGGAATATATAACACTTCGCAATGAATATTGCATCTTATCATGAAACATGGAAATGAGATGCGATATCTCGTTTTAAGAAGCATTTGAACTCTATTGCTTCGATACGTAGACATCTGCAAACCCTATTTCCTAGCAAGGAAGTGTCGCATTTACGTCCATTTCAATCGTAGACGAGGAATGCATAACACGTCGAGATGAATATTATATCTTATCATGAAACATAGAAATGAGATGCAGTATCGCGTTTTAAGAAGCATTTGAACTCTATTGCTTCGATACGTAGACATCTGCAAACGCTATTTCCTTGCAAGGAAGTGTCGCATTTACATTCATTTGAAGTGTAGACGAGGAATACATAACACTTCGCAAATCATATTATATCTTACCATGAAACATAGAAATGAGATGCGATATCGCGTTTGAAGAAGCATTAGAGCACTATTGCTACGAGAGGTAGATATCTGCAAGCGCTATCTCCTTGCAAGGAAGTGTCGCATTTACATTCATTTGAAGTGTAGACGGGGAATACACAACACTTCGCAAATCATATTATATCTTACCATGAAACATAGATATGTGATGCGATATCGCGTTTTAAGAAGCATTAGAAATTTATTGCTATGATACGTAGACATCTGCAAACGCCATTTCCTAGCGAGGAAGTGTCGCATTCACATTCATTTGAAGTGTAGACGAGGAATACATAACTGTTCGCAAATCATATATCTTACCATGAAACATAGAAATGAGATGCGATATCGCGTTTTAAGAATCATAAGAACTCTATTGCTACGATACGTAGGCATCTGCAAACACTATTACCTTGCAAGGAAGTGTCCCACTTACATTCATTTGAAGTGTAGACGAGGAATACACAGCACTTCGCAAATCATATTATATCTTACCATGAAACATAGATATGTGATGCGATATCGCGTTTTAAGAAGCATTAGAAATTTATTGCTATGATACGTAGACATCTGCAAACGCCATTTCCTAGCGAGGAAGTGTCGCATTCACATTCATTTGAAGTGTAGACGAGGAATACATAACTGTTCGCAAATCATATTATATCTTACCATGAAACATAGAAATGAGATGCGATATCGCGTTTTAAGAATCATAAGAACTCTATTGCTACGATACGTAGGCATCTGCAAACGCTATTTCCTTGCAAGGAAGTGTCGCATTTACATTCATTTGAAGTGTAGACGAGGAATACACAACACTTCGCAAATCATATTATATCTTACCATGAAACATAGATATGTGATGCGATATCGCGTTTTGAGAAGCATTAGAACTCTATTGCTACGATAGCTAGACATCTGCAGACGCTATTACCTTGCAAGGAAGTGTCACATTTACATTCATTTGAAGTGTAGACGAGGAATACACAACACTTCGCAAATCATATTATATCTTACCATGAAACATAGAAATGAGATGCGATATCGCGTTTTAAGAAGCATTAGAAATTTATTGCTATGATACGTAGACATCTGCAAACGCCATTTCCTAGCAAGGAAGTGTCGCATTTACGTCCATTTCAATCGTAGACGAGGAATGCATAACAGGTCGAGATGAATATTATATCTTATCATGAAACATAGAAATGAGATGCAATATCGCGTTTTAAGAAGCATTTGAACTCTATTGCTTCGATACGTAGACATCTGCAAACGCTATTTCCTTGCAAGGAAGTGTCGCATTTACATTCATTTGAAGTGTAGACGAGGAATACATAACACTTCGCAAATCATATTATATCTTACCATGAAACATAGAAATGAGATGCGATATCGCGTTTGAAGATGCATTAGAGCACTATTGCTACGAGAGGCAGATATCTGCAAGCGCTATCTCCTTGCAAGGAAGTGTCGCATTTACATTCATTTGAAGTGTAGACGGGGAATACACAACACTTCGCAAATCATATTATATCTTACCATGAAACATAGATATGTGATGCGATATCGCGTTTTAAGAAGCATTAGAAATTTATTGCTATGATACGTAGACATCTGCAAACGCCATTTCCTAGCGAGGAAGTGTCGCATTCACATTCATTTGAAGTGTAGACGAGGAATACATAACTGTTCGCAAATCATATATCTTACCATGAAACATAGAAATGAGATGCGATATCGCGTTTTAAGAATCATAAGAATTCTATTGCTACGATACGTAGGCATCTGCAAACACTATTACCTTGCAAGGAAGTGTCCCATTTACATTCATTTGAAGTGTAGACGAGGAATACACAACACTTCGCAAATCATATTATATCTTACCATGAAACATAGATATGTGATGCGATATCGCGTTTTGAGAAGCATTAGAAATTTATTGCTATGATACGTAGACATCTGCAAACGCCATTTCCTAGCGAGGAAGTGTCGCATTCACATTCATTTGAAGTGTAGACGAGGAATACATAACTGTTCGCAAATCATATTATATCTTACCATGAAACATAGAAATGAGATGCGATATCGCGTTTTAAGAATCATAAGAACTCTATTGCTACGATACGTAGGCATCTGCAAACGCTATTTCCTTGCAAGGAAGTGTCGCATTTACATTCATTTGAAGTGTAGACGAGGAATACATAACACTTCGCAAATCATATTATATCTTACCATGAAACATAAAATGAGATGCGATATCGCGTTTTAAGAAGCATTAGAACTCTATTGCTACGATAGCTAGACATCTGCAGACGCTATTTCCTAGCAAGGAAGTGTCGTATTTACATTCATTTGAAGTGTAGACGAGGAATACATAACACTTCGCAAATCATATTATATCTTACCATGAAACATAGAAATGAGATGCGATATCGCGTTTTAAGAAGCATTAGAACTCTATTGCTACGATAGCTAGACATCTGCAGACGCTATTACCTTGCAAGGAAGTGTCACATTTACATTCATTTGAAGTGTAGACGAGGAATACACAACACTTCGCAAATCATATTATATCTTACCATGAAACATAGAAATGAGATGCGATATCGCGTTTTAAGAAGCATTAGAAATTTATTGCTATGATACGTAGACATCTGCAAACGCCATTTCCTAGCGAGGAAGTGTCGCATTCACATTCATTTGAAGTGTAGACGAGGAATACATAACTCTTCGCAAATCATATTATATCTTACCATGAAACATAGAAATGAGATGCGATATCGCGTTTTAAGAATCATAAGAACTCTATTGCTACGATACGTAGACATCTGCAAACGCTATTTCCTTGCAAGGAAGTGTCGCATTTACATTCATTTGAAATGTAGACGAGGAATACATAACACTTCGCAAATCATATTATATCTTACCATGAAACATAGAAATGAGATGCGATATCGCGTTTTAAGAAACATTAGAACTCTATTGCTACGATACGTAGACATCTGCAAACGCTATTTCCTAGCAAGGAAGTGTCGCATTTACATTCATTTGAAGTGTAGGCGAGGAATATATAACACTTCGCAATGAATATTGCATCTTATCATGAAACATGGAAATGAGATGCGATATCTCGTTTTAAGAAGCATTTGAACTCTATTGCTTCGATACGTAGACATCTGCAAACCCTATTTCCTAGCAAGGAAGTGTCGCATTTACGTCCATTTCAATCGTAGACGAGGAATGCATAACACGTCGAGATGAATATTATATCTTATCATGAAACATAGAAATGAGATGCAGTATCGCGTTTTAAGAAGCATTTGAACTCTATTGCTTCGATACGTAGACATCTGCAAACGCTATTTCCTTGCAAGGAAGTGTCGCATTTACATTCATTTGAAGTGTAGACGAGGAATACATAACACTTCGCAAATCATATTATATCTTACCATGAAACATAGAAATGAGATGCGATATCGCGTTTGAAGAAGCATTAGAGCACTATTGCTACGAGAGGTAGATATCTGCAAGCGCTATCTCCTTGCAAGGAAGTGTCGCATTTACATTCATTTGAAGTGTAGACGGGGAATACACAACACTTCGCAAATCATATTATATCTTACCATGAAACATAGATATGTGATGCGATATCGCGTTTTAAGAAGCATTAGAAATTTATTGCTATGATACGTAGACATCTGCAAACGCCATTTCCTAGCGAGGAAGTGTCGCATTCACATTCATTTGAAGTGTAGACGAGGAATACATAACTGTTCGCAAATCATATATCTTACCATGAAACATAGAAATGAGATGCGATATCGCGTTTTAAGAATCATAAGAACTCTATTGCTACGATACGTAGGCATCTGCAAACACTATTACCTTGCAAGGAAGTGTCCCACTTACATTCATTTGAAGTGTAGACGAGGAATACACAGCACTTCGCAAATCATATTATATCTTACCATGAAACATAGATATGTGATGCGATATCGCGTTTTAAGAAGCATTAGAAATTTATTGCTATGATACGTAGACATCTGCAAACGCCATTTCCTAGCGAGGAAGTGTCGCATTCACATTCATTTGAAGTGTAGACGAGGAATACATAACTGTTCGCAAATCATATTATATCTTACCATGAAACATAGAAATGAGATGCGATATCGCGTTTTAAGAATCATAAGAACTCTATTGCTACGATACGTAGGCATCTGCAAACGCTATTTCCTTGCAAGGAAGTGTCGCATTTACATTCATTTGAAGTGTAGACGAGGAATACAAAACACTTCGCAAATCATATTATATCTTACCATGAAACATAAAATGAGATGCGATATCGCGTTTTAAGAAGCATTCGAACTCTATTGCTTCAATACGTAGACATCTGCAAACGCTATTTCCTAGCAAGGAAGTGTCGCATTTACGTCCATTTGAAGTGTAGACGAGGAATACATAACACTTCGCAAATCATATTATATCTTACCATGAAACATAGAAATGAGATGCGATATCGCGTTTTAAGAAGCATTAGAACACTATTGCTACGATAGGTAGACATTTGCAAACGCTATTACCTTGCAAGGAAGTGTCACATTTACATTCATTTGAAGTGTAGACGAGGAATACACAACACTTCGCAAATCATATTATATCTTACCATGAAACATAGAAATGTGATGCGATATCGCGTTTTAAGAAGCATTAGAAATTTATTGCTATGATACGTAGACATCTGCAAACGCCATTTCCTAGCGAGGAAGTGTCGCATTCACATTCATTTGAAGTGTAGACGAGGAATACATAACTGTTCGCAAATCATATATCTTACCATGAAACATAGAAATGAGATGCGATATCGCGTTTTAAGAATCATAAGAACTCTATTGCTACGATACGTAGGCATCTGCAAACACTATTACCTTGCAAGGAAGTGTCCCATTTACATTCATTTGAAGTGTAGACGAGGAATACACAACACTTCGCAAATCATATTATATCTTACCATGAAACATAGATATGTGATGCGATATCGCGTTTTAAGAAGCATTAGAAATTTATTGCTATGATACGTAGACATCTGCAAACGCCATTTCCTAGCGAGGAAGTGTCGCATTCACATTCATTTGAAGTGTAGACGAGGAATACATAACTGTTCGCAAATCATATTATATCTTACCATGAAACATAGAAATGAGATGCGATATCGCGTTTTAAGAATCATAAGAACTCTATTGCTACGATACGTAGGCATCTGCAAACGCTATTTCCTTGCAAGGAAGTGTCGCATTTACATTCATTTGAAGTGTAGACGAGGAATACATAACACTTCGCAAATCATATTATATCTTACCATGAAACATAAAATGAGATGCGATATCGCGTTTTAAGAAGCATTCGAACTCTATTGCTTCGATACGTAGACATCTGCAAACGCTATTTCCTAGCAAGGAAGTGTCGCATTTACGTCCATTTGAAGTGTAGACGAGGAATACATAACACTTCGCAAATCATATTATATCTTACCATGAAACATAGAAATGAGATGCGATATCGCGTTTTAACAAGCATTAGATTTCTATTGCTACGATACCTAGACATCTGCAAACGATATTTCCTTGCAAGGAAGTGTCGCATTTACATTCATTTGAAGTGTGGACGAGGAATACATGACACTTCGCAAATCATATTATATCTTACCATGAAACATAGAAATGAGATGCGATATCGCGTTTTAAGGAGCATTTGAACTCTATTGCTTCGAACCGTAGACATTTGCAAACGCTATTTCCTTGCAAGGAAGTGTCGCATTTACATTCATTTGAAGTGTTGACGAGGAATACACAACACTTCGCAAATCATATTATATCTTACCATGAAACATAGAAATGAGATGCGATATCGCGTTTTAAGAAGCATTAGAAATTTATTGCTATGAAACGTAGACATCTGCAAACGCCATTTCCTAGCGAGGAAGTGTCGCATTCACATTCATTTGAAGTGTAGACGAGGAATACATAACTCTTCGCAAATCATATTATATCTTACCATGAAACATAGAAATGAGATGCGATATCGCGTTTTAAGAATCATAAGAACTCTATTGCTACGATACGTAGACATCTGCAAACGCTATTTCCTTGCAAGGAAGTGTCGCATTTACATTCATTTGAAATGTAGACGAGGAATACATAACACTTCGCAAATCATATTATATCTTACCATGAAACATAGAAATGAGATGCGATATCGCGTTTTAAGAAACATTAGAACTCTATTGCTACGATACGTAGACATCTGCAAACGCTATTTCCTAGCAAGGAAGTGTCGCATTTACATTCATTTGAAGTGTAGGCGAGGAATATATAACACTTCGCAATGAATATTGCATCTTATCATGAAACATGGAAATGAGATGCGATATCTCGTTTTAAGAAGCATTTGAACTCTATTGCTTCGATACGTAGACATCTGCAAACCCTACTTCCTAGCAAGGAAGTGTCGCATTTACGTCCATTTCAATCGTAGACGAGGAATGCATAACACGTCGAGATGAATATTATATCTTATCATGAAACATAGAAATGAGATGCAGTATCGCGTTTTAAGAAGCATTTGAACTCTATTGCTTCGATACGTAGACATCTGCAAACGCTATTTCCTTGCAAGGAAGTGTCGCATTTACATTCATTTGAAGTGTAGACGAGGAATACATAACACTTCGCAAATCATATTATATCTTACCATGAAACATAGAAATGAGATGCGATATCGCGTTTGAAGAAGCATTAGAGCACTATTGCTACGAGAGGTAGATATCTGCAAGCGCTATCTCCTTGCAAGGAAGTGTCGCATTTACATTCATTTGAAGTGTAGACGGGGAATACACAACACTTCGCAAATCATATTATATCTTACCATGAAACATAGATATGTGATGCGATATCGCGTTTTAAGAAGCATTAGAAATTTATTGCTATGATACGTAGACATCTGCAAACGCCATTTCCTAGCGAGGAAGTGTCGCATTCACATTCATTTGAAGTGTAGACGAGGAATACATAACTGTTCGCAAATCATATATCTTACCATGAAACATAGAAATGAGATGCGATATCGCGTTTTAAGAATCATAAGAACTCTATTGCTACGATACGTAGGCATCTGCAAACACTATTACCTTGCAAGGAAGTGTCCCATTTACATTCATTTGAAGTGTAGACGAGGAATACACAGCACTTCGCAAATCATATTATATCTTACCATGAAACATAGATATTTGATGCGATATCGCGTTTTAAGAAGCATTAGAAATTTATTGCTATGATACGTAGACATCTGCAAACGCCATTTCCTAGCGAGGAAGTGTCGCATTCACATTCATTTGAAGTGTAGACGAGGAATACATAACTGTTCGCAAATCATATTATATCTTACCATGAAACATAGAAATGAGATGCGATATCGCGTTTTAAGAATCATAAGAACTCTATTGCTACGATACGTAGGCATCTGCAAACGCTATTTCCTTGCAAGGAAGTGTCGCATTTACATTCATTTGAAGTGTAGACGAGGAATACAAAACACTTCGCAAATCATATTATATCTTACCATGAAACATAAAATGAGATGCGATATCGCGTTTTAAGAAGCATTCGAACTCTATTGCTTCGATACGTAGACATCTGCAAACGCTATTTCCTAGCAAGGAAGTGTCGCATTTACGTCCATTTGAAGTGTAGACGAGGAATACATACCACTTCGCAAATCATATTATATCTTACCATGAAACATAGAAATGAGATGCGATATCGCGTTTTAAGAAGCATTAGAACACTATTGCTACGATAGGTAGACATTTGCAAACGCTATTACCTTGCAAGGAAGTGTCACATTTACATTCATTTGAAGTGTAGACGAGGAATACACAACACTTCGCAAATCATATTATATCTTACCATGAAACATAGAAATGTGATGCGATATCGCGTTTTAAGAAGCATTAGAAATTTATTGCTATGATACGTAGACATCTGCAAACGCCATTTCCTAGCGAGGAAGTGTCGCATTCACATTCATTTGAAGTGTAGACGAGGAATACATAACTGTTCGCAAATCATATATCTTACCATGAAACATAGAAATGAGATGCGATATCGCGTTTTAAGAATCATAAGAACTCTATTGCTACGATACGTAGGCATCTGCAAACACTATTACCTTGCAAGGAAGTGTCCCATTTACATTCATTTGAAGTGTAGACGAGGAATACACAACACTTCGCAAATCATATTATATCTTACCATGAAACATAGATATGTGATGCGATATCGCGTTTTAAGAAGCATTAGAAATTTATTGCTATGATACGTAGACATCTGCAAACGCCATTTCCTAGCGAGGAAGTGTCGCATTCACATTCATTTGAAGTGTAGACGAGGAATACATAACTGTTCGCAAATCATATTATATCTTACCATGAAACATAGAAATGAGATGCGATATCGCGTTTTAAGAATCATAAGAACTCTATTGCTACGATACGTAGGCATCTGCAAACGCTATTTCCTTGCAAGGAAGTGTCGCATTTACATTCATTTGAAGTGTAGACGAGGAATACATAACACTTCGCAAATCATATTATATCTTACCATGAAACATAAAATGAGATGCGATATCGCGTTTTAAGAAGCATTCGAACTCTATTGCTTCGATACGTAGACATCTGCAAACGCTATTTCCTAGCAAGGAAGTGTCGCATTTACGTCCATTTGAAGTGTAGACGAGGAATACATAACACTTCGCAAATCATATTATATCTTACCATGAAACATAGAAATGAGATGCGATATCGCGTTTTAACAAGCATTAGATTTCTATTGCTACGATACCTAGACATCTGCAAACGATATTTCCTTGCAAGGAAGTGTCGCATTTACATTCATTTGAAGTGTGGACGAGGAATACATGACACTTCGCAAATCATATTATATCTTACCATGAAACATAGAAATGAGATGCGATATCGCGTTTTAAGGAGCATTTGAACTCTATTGCTTCGAACCGTAGACATTTGCAAACGCTATTTCCTTGCAAGGAAGTGTCGCATTTACATTCATTTGAAGTGTTGACGAGGAATACACAACACTTCGCAAATCATATTATATCTTACCATGAAACATAGAAATGAGATGCGATATCGCGTTTTAAGAAGCATTAGAAATTTATTGCTATGAAACGTAGACATCTGCAAACGCCATTTCCTGGCGAGGAAGTGTCGCATTCACATTCATTTGAAGTGTAGACGAGGAATACATAACACTTCGCAAATCATATTATATCTTACCATGAAACATAGAAATGAGATGCGATATCGCGTTTTAAGAAACATTAGAACTCTATTGCTACGATACGTAGACATCTGCAAACGCTATTTCCTAGCAAGGAAGTGTCGCATTTACATTCATTTGAAGTGTAGGCGAGGAATACATAACACTTCGCAATGAATATTGCATCTCATCATGAAACATGGAAATGAGATGCGATATCTCGTTTTAAGAAGCATTTGAACTCTATTGCTTCGATACGTAGACATCTGCAAACCCTATTTCCTAGCAAGGAAGTGTCGCATTTACGTCCATTTCAATCGTAGACGAGGAATGCATAACACGTCGAGATGAATATTATATCTTATCATGAAACATAGAAATGAGATGCAGTATCGCGTTTTAAGAAGCATTTGAACTCTATTGCTTCGATACGTAGACATCTGCAAACGCTATTTCCTTGCAAGGAAGTGTCGCATTTACATTCATTTGAAGTGTAGACGAGGAATACATAACACTTCGCAAATCATATTATATCTTACCATGAAACATAGAAATGAGATGCGATATCGCGTTTGAAGAAGCATTAGAGCACTATTGCTACGAGAGGTAGATATCTGCAAGCGCTATCTCCTTGCAAGGAAGTGTCGCATTTACATTCATTTGAAGTGTAGACGGGGAATACACAACACTTCGCAAATCATATTATATCTTACCATGAAACATAGATATGTGATGCGATATCGCGTTTTAAGAAGCATTAGAAATTTATTGCTATTATACGTAGACATCTGCAGACGCCATTTCCTAGCGAGGAAGTGTCGCATTCACATTCATTTGAAGTGTAGACGAGGAATACATAACTGTTCGCAAATCATATATCTTACCATGAAACATAGAAATGAGATGCGATATCGCGTCTTAAGAATCATAAGAACTCTATTGCTACGATACGTAGGCATCTGCAAACACTATTACCTTGCAAGGAAGTGTCCCATTTACATTCATTTGAAGTGTAGACGAGGAATACACAACACTTCGCAAATCATATTATATCTTACCATGAAACATAGATATGTGATGCGATATCGCGTTTTAAGAAGCATTAGAAATTTATTGCTATGATACGTAGACATCTGCAAACGCCATTTCCTAGCGAGGAAGTGTCGCATTCACATTCATTTGAAGTGTAGACGAGGAATACATAACTGTTCGCAAATCATATTATATCTTACCATGAAACATAGAAATGAGATGCGATATCGCGTTTTAAGAATCATAAGAACTCTATTGCTACGATACGTAGGCATCTGCAAACGCTATTTCCTTGCAAGGAAGTGTCGCATTTACATTCATTTGAAGTGTAGACGAGGAATACATAACACTTCGCAAATCATATTATATCTTACCATGAAACATAAAATGAGATGCGATATCGCGTTTTAAGAAGCATTCGAACTCTATTGCTTCGATACGTAGACATCTGCAAACGCTATTTCCTAGCAAGGAAGTGTCGCATTTACGTCCATTTGAAGTGTAGACGAGGAATACATAACACTTCGCAAATCATATTATATCTTACCATGAAACATAGAAATGAGATGCGATATCGCGTTTTAAGAAGCATTAGAACACTATTGCTACGATAGGTAGACATTTGCAAACGCTATTACCTTGCAAGGAAGTGTCACATTTACATTCATTTGAAGTGTAGACGAGGAATACACAACACTTCGCAAATCATATTATATCTTACCATGAAACATAGAAATGAGATGCGATATCGCGTTTTAAGAATCATAAGAACTCTATTGCTACGATACGTAGACATCTGCAAACGCTATTTCCTTGCAAGGAAGTGTCGCATTTACATTCATTTGAAGTGTAGACGAGGAATACATAACACTTCGCAAATCATATTATATCTTACCATGAAACATAGAAATGAGATGCGATATCGCGTTTTAAGAAACATTAGAACTCTATTGCTACGATACTTAGACATCTGCAAACGCTATTTCCTAGCAAGGAAGTGTCGCATTTACATTCGTTTGAAGTGTAGGCGAGGAATACATAACACTTGGCAATGAATATTGCGTCTTTTCATGAAACATGGAAATGAGATGCGATATCTCGTTTTAAGAAGCATTTGAACTCTATTGCTTCGATACGTAGACATCTGCAAACGCTATTTCCTAGCAAGGAAGTATCGCATTTACGTCCTTTCAATCGTAGACGAGGAATGCATAACACTTCGAGATGAATACTATATCTTATCATGAAACATAGGTATGAGATGCAATATCGCGTTTTAAGAAGCATTTGAACTCTATTGCTTCGATACGTAGACATCTGCAAACGCTATCTCCTTGCAAGGAAGTGTCGCATTTACATTCATTTGAAGTGTAGACGAGGAATACATAACACTTCGCAAATCATATTATATCTTACCATGAAACATAGAAATGAGATGCGATATCGCCTTTTAAGTATCATAAGAACTCTATTGCTACGATACGTAGACATCTGCAAACGCTATTTCCTTGCAAGGAAGTGTCGCATTTACATTCATTTGAAGTGTAGGGGAGGAATACATAACACTTCGCAATGAATATTGCATCTTATCATGAAACATGGAAATGAGATGCGATATCTCGTTTTAAGAAGCATTTGAACTCTATTGCTTCGATACGTAGACATCTGCAAACGCTATTTCCTGGCAAGGAAGTGTCGCATTTACGTCCATTTCATTCGTAGACGAGGAATGCATAACACTTCGAAATGTATATTATATCTTATCATGAAACATAGATATGAGATGCAATATCTCGTTTTAAGAAGCATTTGAACTCTATTGCTTCGATACGTAGATATCTGCAAACGCTATTTCCTTGCAAGGAAGTGTCGCATTTACATTCATTTGAAGTGTAGACGAGGAATACATAACACTTCGCAAATCATATTATATCTTACCATGAAACATAGAAATGAGATGCGATATCGCGTTTTAAGAAGCATTAGAACACTATTGCTACGATAGGTAGACATTTGCAAACGCTATTTCCTTGCAAGGAAGTGTCGCATTTACATTCATTTGAAGTGTAGACGAGGAATACACAACACTTCGCAAATCATATTATATCTTACCATGAAACATAGAAATGAGATGCGATATCGCGTTTTAAGGAGCATTTGAACTCTATTGCTTCGAACCGTAGACATTTGCAAACGCTATTTCCTTGCAAGGAAGTGTCGCATTTACATTCATTTGAAATGTGGACGAGGAATACATAACACTTCGCAAATCATATTATATCTTACCATGAAACATAGAAATGAGATGCGATATCGCGTTTTAAGAAACATTAGAACTCTATTGCTACGATACGTAGACATCTGCAAACGCTATTTCCTAGCAAGGAAGTGTCGCATTTACATTCATTTGAAGTGTAGGCGAGGAATACATAACACTTCGCAATGAATATTGCATCTTATCATGAAACATGGAAATGAGATGCGATATCTCGTTTTAAGAAGCATTTGAACTCTATTGCTTCGATACGTAGACATCCGCAAACGCTATTTCCTAGCAAGGAAGTGTCGCATTTACGTCCGTTTCAATCGTAGACGAGGAATGCATAACACGTCGAGATGAATATTATATCTTATCATGAAACATATATATGAGATGCAATATCGGGTTTTAAGAAGCATTTGAACTCTATTGCTTCGGTACGTAGACATCTGCAAACGCTATTTCCTTGCAAGGAAGTGTCGCATTTACATTCATTTGAAGTGTAGACGAGGAATACATAACACTTCGCAAATCATATTATATCTTACCATGAAACATAGAAATGAGATGCGATATCGCGTTTGAAGAAGCATTAGAACACTATTGCTACGAGAGGTAGATATCTGCAAGCGCTATCTCCTTGCAAGGAAGTGTCGCATTTACATTCATTTGAAGTGTAGACGAGGAATACATAACACTTCGCAAATCATATTATATCCTACCATGAAACATAGAAATGAGATGCGATATCGCGTTTTAAGAAGCATTAGATTTCTATTGCTACGATACCTAGACATCTGCAAACGTTATTTCCTTGCAAGGAAGTGTCGCATTTACATTCATTTGAAGTGTGGACGAGGAATACATGACACTTCGCAAATCATATTATATCTTACCATGAAACATAGGAATGAGATGCGATATCGCGTTTTAAGGAGCATTTGAACTCTATTGCTTCGAACTGTAGACATTTGCAAACGCTATTTCCTTGCAAGGAAGTGTCGCATTTACATTCATTTGAAGTGTTGACGAGGAATACATAGCACTTCGCAAATCATATTATATCTTACCATGAAACATAGAAATGAGATGCGATATCGCGTTTTAAGAAGCATTAGAAATTTATTGCTATGATACGTAGACATCTGCAAACGCTATTACCTTGCAAGGAAGTGTCACATTTACATTCATTTGAAGTGTAGACGAGGAATACACAACACTTCGCAAATCATATTATATCTTACCATGAAACATAGAAATGTGATGCGATATCGCGTTTTAAGAAGCATTAGAAATTTATTGCTATGATACGTAGACATCTGCAAACGCCATTTCCTAGCGAGGAAGTGTCGCATTCACATTCATTTGAAGTGTAGACGAGGAATACATGACACTTCGCAAATCATATTATATCTTACCATGAAACATAGAAATGAGATGCGATATCGCGTTTTAAGAAGCATTAGAACTCTATTGCTACGATACGTAGACATCTGCAAACGCTATTTCCTGGCAAGGAAGTGTCGCATTTACGTCCATTTCATTCGTAGACGATGAATGCATAACACATCGAGATGAATATTATATCTTATCATGAAACATAGATATGAGATGCAATATCTCGTTTTAAGAAGCATTTGAACTCTATTGCTTCGATACGTAGATATCTGCAAACGCTATTTCCTTGCAAGGAAGTGTCGCATTTACATTCATTTGAAGTGTAGACGAGGAATACATAACACTTCGCAAATCATATTATATCTTACCATGAAACATAGAAATGAGATGCGATATCGCGTTTTAAGAAGCATTAGAACACTATTGCTACGATAGGTAGACATTTGCAAACGCTATTTCCTTGCAAGGAAGTGTCGCATTTACATTCATTTGAAGTGTAGACGAGGAATACACAACACTTCGCAAATCATATTATATCTTACCATGAAACATAGAAATGAGATGCGATATCGCGTTTTTAGGAGCATTTGAACTCTATTGCTTCGAACCGTAGACATTTGCAAACGCTATTTCCTTGCAAGGAAGTGTCGCAATTACATTCATTTGAAATGTAGACGAGGAATACATAACACTTCGCAAATCATATTATATCTTACCATGAAACATAGAAATGAGATGCGATATCGCGTTTTAAGAAACATTAGAACTCTATTGCTACGATACGTAGACATCTGCAAACGCTATTTCCTAGCAAGGAAGTGTCGCATTTACATTCATTTGAAGTGTAGGCGAGGAATACATAACACTTCGCAATGAATATTGCATCTTATCACGAAACATGGAAATGAGATGCGATATCTCGTTTTAAGAAGCATTTGAACTCTATTGCTTCGATACGTAGACATCTGCAAACGCTATTTCCTAGCAAGGAAGTGTCGCATTTACGTCCGTTTCAATCGTAGACGAGGAATGCATCACACGTCGAGATGAATATTATATCTTATCATGAAACATATATATGATATGCAATATCGGGTTTTAAGAAGCATTTGAACTCTATTGCTTCGATACGTAGACATCTGCAAACGCTATTTCCTTGCAAGGAAGTGTCGCATTTACATTCATTTGAAGTGTAGACGAGGAATACTTAACACTTCGCAAATCATATTATATCTTACCATGGAACATAGAAATGAGATGCGATATCGCGTTTGAAGAAGCATTAGAACACTATTGCTACGAGAGGTAGATATCTGCAAGCACTATCTCCTTGCAAGGAAGTGTCGCATTTACATTCATTTGAAGTGTAGACGACGAATACATAACACTTCGCAAATCATATTATATCCTACCATGAAACATAGAAATGAGATGCGATATCGCGTTTTAAGAAGCATTAGATTTCTATTGCTACGATACCTAGACATCTGCAAACGTTATTTCCTTGCAAGGAAGTGTCGCATTTACATTCATTTGAAGTGTGGACGAGGAATACATGACACTTCGCAAATCATATTATATCTTACCATGAAACATAGGAATGAGATGCGATATCGCGTTTTAAGGAGCATTTGAACTCTATTGCTTCGAACGGTAGACATTTGCAAACGCTATTTCCTTGCAAGGAAGTGTCGCATTTACATTCATTTGAAGTGTTGACGAGGAATACATAGCACTTCGCAAATCATATTATATCTTACCATGAAACATAGAAATGAGATGCGATATCGCGTTTTAGGAAACATTAGAACTCTATTGCTACGATACGTAGACATCTGCAAACGCTATTTCCTAGCAAGGAAGTGTCGCATTTACATTCATTTGAAGTGAAGGCGAGGAATACATAACACTTCCCAAATCATATTATATCTTACCATGAAACATAGAAATGGATGCGATATCGCGTTTTAAGAAACATTAGAACTCTATTGCTACGATACGTAGACATCTGCAAACGCTATTTCCTAGCAAGGAAGTGTCGCATTTACATTCATTTGAAGTGTAGGCGTGGAATACATAACACTTCGCAATGAATATTGCTTCTTATCATGAAACATGGAAATGAGATGCGATATCTCGTTTTAAGAAGCATTTGAACTCTATTGCTTCGATACGTAGACATCTGCAAACGCTATTTCCTAGCAAGGAAGTGTCGCATTTACGTCCATTTCAATCGTAGACGAGGAATGCATAACACTTCGAGATGAATATTATATCTTATCATGAAACATAGATATGAGATGCAATATCGCGTTTTAAGAAGCATTTGAACTCTATTGCTTCGATACGTAGACATCTGCAAACGCTATTTCCTTGCAAGGAAGTGTCGCATTTACATTCATTTGAAGTGTAGACGAAGAGTACACAACACTTCGCAAATCATATTATATCTTACCATGAAACATAGAAATGAGATGCGATATCGCGTTTGAAGGAGCATTAGAACACTATTGCTACGAGAGGTAGATATCTGCAAACGCTATCTCCTTGCAAGGAAGTGTCGCATTTACATTCATTTGAAGTGTAGACGAGGAATACATGACACTTCGTAAATCATATTATATCTTACCATGAAACATAGAAATGAGATGCGATATCGCGTTTTAAGAAGCATTAGAAATTTATTGCTATGATACGTAGACATCTGCAAACGCTATTTCCTTGCAAGGAAGTGTCGCATTTACATTCATTTGAAGTGTAGACGAGGAATACATAACACTTCGCAAATCATATTATATCTTACCATGAAACATAAAATGAGATGCGATATCGCGTTTTAAGAAACATTAGAACTCTATTGCTACGATACGTAGACATCTGCAAACGCTATTTCCTAGCAAGGAAGTGTCGCATTTACATTCATTTGAAGTGTAGGCGTGGAATACATAACACTTCGCAATGAATATTGCTTCTTATCATGAAACATGGAAATGAGATGCGATATCTCGTTTTAAGAAGCATTTGAACTCTATTGCTTCGATACGTAGACATCTGCAAACGCTATTTCCTAGCAAGGAAGTGTCGCATTTACGTCCATTTCAATCGTAGACGAGGAATGCATAACACTTCGAGATGAATATTATATCTTATCATGAAACATAGATATGAGATGCAATATCGCGTTTTATGAAGCATTTGAACTCTATTGCTTCGATACGTAGACATCTGCAAACGCTATTTCCTTGCAAGGAAGTGTCGCATTTACATTCATTTGAAGTGTAGACGAGGAGTACACAACACTTCGCAAATCATATTATATCTTACCATGAAACATAGAAATGAGATGCGATATCGCGTTTGAAGGAGCATTAGAACACTATTGCTACGAGAGGTAGATATCTGCAAACGCTATCTCCTTGCAAGGAAGTGTCGCATTTACATTCATTTGAAGTCTGGACGAGGAATACATGACACTTCGCAAATCATATTATATCTTACCATGAAACATAGAAATGAGATGCGATATCGCGTTTTAAGGAGCATTTGAACTCTATTGCTTCAAACCGTAGACATTTGCAAACGCTATTTCCTTGCAAGGAAGTGTCGCATTTACATTCATTTGAAGTGTTGACGAGGAATACATAACACTTCGCAAATCATATTATATCTTGCCATGAAAAATAGAAATGAGACGCGATATCGCGTTTTAAGAAACATTAGAACACTATTGCTACGATACGTAGACATCTGCAAACGCTATTTCCTAGCAAGGAAGTGTCGCATTTACGTTCATTTGAAGTGTAGGCGAGGAATACATAACACTTCGCAATGAATATTGCATCTTATCACGAAACATGGAAATGAGATGCGATATCTCGTTTTAAGAAGCATTTGAACTCTATTGCTTCGATACGTAGACATCTGCAAACGCTATTTCCTAGCAAGGAAGTGTCGCATTTACGTCCGTTTCAATCGTAGACGAGGAATGCATCACACGTCGAGATGAATATTATATCTTATCATGAAACATATATATGATATGCAATATCGGGTTTTAAGAAGCATTTGAACTCTATTGCTTCGATACGTAGACATCTGCAAACGCTATTTCCTTGCAAGGAAGTGTCGCATTTACATTCATTTGAAGTGTAGACGAGGAATACTTAACACTTCGCAAATCATATTATATCTTACCATGGAACATAGAAATGAGATGCGATATCGCGTTTGAAGAAGCATTAGAACACTATTGCTACGAGAGGTAGATATCTGCAAGCACTATCTCCTTGCAAGGAAGTGTCGCATTTACATTCATTTGAAGTGTAGACGACGAATACATAACACTTCGCAAATCATATTATATCCTACCATGAAACATAGAAATGAGATGCGATATCGCGTTTTAAGAAGCATTAGATTTCTATTGCTACGATACCTAGACATCTGCAAACGTTATTTCCTTGCAAGGAAGTGTCGCATTTACATTCATTTGAAGTGTGGACGAGGAATACATGACACTTCGCAAATCATATTATATCTTACCATGAAACATAGGAATGAGATGCGATATCGCGTTTTAAGGAGCATTTGAACTCTATTGCTTCGAACGGTAGACATTTGCAAACGCTATTTCCTTGCAAGGAAGTGTCGCATTTACATTCATTTGAAGTGTTGACGAGGAATACATAGCACTTCGCAAATCATATTATATCTTACCATGAAACATAGAAATGAGATGCGATATCGCGTTTTAGGAAACATTAGAACTCTATTGCTACGATACGTAGACATCTGCAAACGCTATTTCCTAGCAAGGAAGTGTCGCATTTACATTCATTTGAAGTGAAGGCGAGGAATACATAACACTTCCCAAATCATATTATATCTTACCATGAAACATAGAAATGGATGCGATATCGCGTTTTAAGAAACATTAGAACTCTATTGCTACGATACGTAGACATCTGCAAACGCTATTTCCTAGCAAGGAAGTGTCGCATTTACATTCATTTGAAGTGTAGGCGTGGAATACATAACACTTCGCAATGAATATTGCTTCTTATCATGAAACATGGAAATGAGATGCGATATCTCGTTTTAAGAAGCATTTGAACTCTATTGCTTCGATACGTAGACATCTGCAAACGCTATTTCCTAGCAAGGAAGTGTCGCATTTACGTCCATTTCAATCGTAGACGAGGAATGCATAACACTTCGAGATGAATATTATATCTTATCATGAAACATAGATATGAGATGCAATATCGCGTTTTAAGAAGCATTTGAACTCTATTGCTTCGATACGTAGACATCTGCAAACGCTATTTCCTTGCAAGGAAGTGTCGCATTTACATTCATTTGAAGTGTAGACGAAGAGTACACAACACTTCGCAAATCATATTATATCTTACCATGAAACATAGAAATGAGATGCGATATCGCGTTTGAAGGAGCATTAGAACACTATTGCTACGAGAGGTAGATATCTGCAAACGCTATCTCCTTGCAAGGAAGTGTCGCATTTACATTCATTTGAAGTGTAGACGAGGAATACATGACACTTCGTAAATCATATTATATCTTACCATGAAACATAGAAATGAGATGCGATATCGCGTTTTAAGAAGCATTAGAAATTTATTGCTATGATACGTAGACATCTGCAAACGCTATTTCCTTGCAAGGAAGTGTCGCATTTACATTCATTTGAAGTGTAGACGAGGAATACATAACACTTCGCAAATCATATTATATCTTACCATGAAACATAAAATGAGATGCGATATCGCGTTTTAAGAAACATTAGAACTCTATTGCTACGATACGTAGACATCTGCAAACGCTATTTCCTAGCAAGGAAGTGTCGCATTTACATTCATTTGAAGTGTAGGCGTGGAATACATAACACTTCGCAATGAATATTGCTTCTTATCATGAAACATGGAAATGAGATGCGATATCTCGTTTTAAGAAGCATTTGAACTCTATTGCTTCGATACGTAGACATCTGCAAACGCTATTTCCTAGCAAGGAAGTGTCGCATTTACGTCCATTTCAATCGTAGACGAGGAATGCATAACACTTCGAGATGAATATTATATCTTATCATGAAACATAGATATGAGATGCAATATCGCGTTTTATGAAGCATTTGAACTCTATTGCTTCGATACGTAGACATCTGCAAACGCTATTTCCTTGCAAGGAAGTGTCGCATTTACATTCATTTGAAGTGTAGACGAGGAGTACACAACACTTCGCAAATCATATTATATCTTACCATGAAACATAGAAATGAGATGCGATATCGCGTTTGAAGGAGCATTAGAACACTATTGCTACGAGAGGTAGATATCTGCAAACGCTATCTCCTTGCAAGGAAGTGTCGCATTTACATTCATTTGAAGTCTGGACGAGGAATACATGACACTTCGCAAATCATATTATATCTTACCATGAAACATAGAAATGAGATGCGATATCGCGTTTTAAGGAGCATTTGAACTCTATTGCTTCAAACCGTAGACATTTGCAAACGCTATTTCCTTGCAAGGAAGTGTCGCATTTACATTCATTTGAAGTGTTGACGAGGAATACATAACACTTCGCAAATCATATTATATCTTGCCATGAAAAATAGAAATGAGACGCGATATCGCGTTTTAAGAAACATTAGAACACTATTGCTACGATACGTAGACATCTGCAAACGCTATTTCCTAGCAAGGAAGTGTCGCATTTACGTTCATTTGAAGTGTAGGCGAGGAATACATAACACTTCGCAATGAATATTGCATCTTATCATGAAACACGGAAATGAGATGCGATATCTCGTTTTAAGAAGCATTTGAACTCTATTGCTTCGATACGTAGACATCTGCAAACGCTCTTTCCTAGCAAAGAAGTGTCGCATTTACGTCCATTTCAATCGTAGACGAGGAATGCATAACACTTCGAGATGAATATTATATCTTATCATTTAACATAGATATGAAATGCAATATCGCGTTTTAAGAAGCATTTGAACTCTATTGCTTCGATACGTAGACATCTGCAAACGCTATTTCCTTGCAAGGAAGTGTCGCATTTACATTCATTTGAAGTGTAGACGAGGAATACATAACACTTCGCAAATCATATTATATCTTACCATGAAACATAGAAATGAGATGCGACATCGCGTTTTAAGAAGCATTAGATTTCTATTGCTACGATACCTTGACATCTGCAAACGTTATTTCCTTGCAAGGAAGTGTCGCATTTACATTCATTTGAAGTGTGGACGAGGAGTACATGAAACTTCGCAAATCATATTATATCCTACCATGAAACATACAAATGAGATGCGATATCGCGTTTTAAGGAGCATTTGAACTCTATTGCTTCGAACCGTAGACATTTGCAAACGCTATTTCCTTGCAAGGAAGTTTCGCATTTACATTCATTTGAAGTGTAGGCGAGGAATACATAACACTTCGCAGTGAATATTGCATCTTATCATGAAACATGGAAATGAGATGCGATATCTCGTTTTAAGAAGCATTTGAACTCTATTGCTTCGATACGTAGACATCTGCAGACGCTATTTCCTAGCAAGGAAGTGT
Source organism: Xylocopa sonorina (assembly GCF_050948175.1). Lineage (NCBI taxonomy): Eukaryota > Metazoa > Arthropoda > Insecta > Hymenoptera > Apidae > Xylocopa > Xylocopa sonorina. Next base: position 7,169,358 of record NW_027490090.1, read on the forward strand.
CGCATTTACGTCCATTTCAATCGTAGACGAGGAATGCATAACACTTCGAGATGAATATTATATCTTATCATGAAACATAGATATGAGATGCAATATCGCGTTTTAAGAAGCATTTGAACTCTATTGCTTCGATACATAGACATCTGCAAACGCTATTTCCTTGCAAGGAAGTGTCGCATTTACATTCATTTGAAGTGTAGACGAGGAATACATAGCACTTCGCAAATCATATTATATCTTACCATGAAACATAGAAATGAGATGCGATATCGCCTTTTAAGAATCATAAGAACTCTATTGCTACGATACGTAGACATCTGCAAACGCTATTTCCTTGCAAGGAAGTGTCGCATTTTCATTCATTTGAAGAGTAGACGAGGAATACATAACACTTCGCAAATCATATTATATCTTACCATGAAACATAGAAATGAGAAGCGATATCGCGTTTTAAGAATCATAAGAACTCTATTGCTACGATACGTAGACATCTGCAAACGCTATTTCCTTGCAAGGAAGTGTCGCATTTACATTCATTTGAAGTGTAGACGAGGAATACATAACACTTCGCAAATCATATTATATTTTACCATGAAACATAGAAATGGGATGCGATATCGCGTTTGAAGAAGCATTAGAACACTATTGCTACGATAGGTAGATATCTGCAAACGCTATCTCCTTGCAAGGAAGTGTCGCATTTACATTCATTTGAAGTGTAGACGAGGAATACATAGCACTTCGCAAATCATATTATATCTTACCATGAAACATAGAAATGAGATGCGATATCGCCTTTTAAGAATCATAAGAACTCTATTGCTACGATACGTAGACATCTGCAAACGCTATTTCCTTGCAAGGAAGTGTCGCATTTTCATTCATTTGAAGAGTAGACGAGGAATACATAACACTTCGCAAATCATATTATATCTTACCATGAAACATAGAAATGAGATGCGATATCGTGTTTTAAGAATCATAAGAACTCTATTGCTACGATACGTAGACATCTGCAAACGCTATTTCCTTGCAAGGAAGTGTCGCATTTACATTCATTTGAAGTGTAGACGAGGAATACATAACACTTCGCAAATCATATTATATTTTACCATGAAACATAGAAATGGGATGCGATATCGCGTTTGAAGAAGCATTAGAACACTATTGCTACGGTAGATAGATATCTGCAAACGCTATCTCCTTGCAAGGAAGTGTCGCATTTACATTCATTTGAAGTGTAGGCGAGGAATACATAACACTTCGCAATGAATATTGCATCTTATCATGAAACATGGAAATGAGATGCGATATCGCCCTTTAAGAATCATAAGAACTCTATTGCTACGATACGTAGACATCTGCAAACGCTATTTCCTAGCAAGGAAGTGTCGCATTTACATTCATTTGAAGTGTAGACGAGGAATACATAACACTTCGCAAATCATATTATATTTTACCATGAAACATAGAAATGGGATGCGATATCGCGTTTGAAGAAGCATTAGAACACTATTGCTACGGTAGATAGATATCTGCAAACGCTATCTCCTTGCAAGGAAGTGTCGCATTTACATTCATTTGAAGTGTGGACGAGGAGTACATGAAACTTCGCAAATCATATTATATCCTACCATGAAACATACAAATGAGATGCGATATCGCGTTTTAAGGAGCATTTGAACTCTATTGCTTCGAACCGTAGACATTTGCAAACGCTATTTCCTTGCAAGGAAGTTTCGCATTTACATTCATTTGAAGTGTAGGCGAGGAATACATAACACTTCGCAGTGAATATTGCATCTTATCATGAAACATGGAAATGAGATGCGATATCTCGTTTTAAGAAGCATTTGAACTCTATTGCTTCGATACGTAGACATCTGCAGACGCTATTTCCTAGCAAGGAAGTGTCGCATTTACGTCCATTTCAATCGTAGACGAGGAATGCATAACACTTCGAGATGAATATTATATCTTATCATGAAACATAGATATGAGATGCAATATCGCGTTTTAAGAAGCATTTGAACTCTATTGCTTCGATACATAGACATCTGCAAACGCTATTTCCTTGCAAGGAAGTGTCGCATTTACATTCGTTTGAAGTGTAGACGAGGAATACATAACACTTCGCAAATCATATTATATCTTACCATGAAACATAGAAATGAGATGCGATATCGCGTTTGAAGAAGCATTAGAACACTATTGCTACGATAGGTAGATATCTGCAAACGCTATCTCCTTGCAAGGAAGTGTCGCATTTACATTCATTTGAAGTGTAGACGAGGAATACATAGCACTTCGCAAATCATATTATATCTTACCATGAAACATAGAAATGAGATGCGATATCGCCTTTTAAGGATCATAAGAACTCTATTGCTACGATACGTAGACATCTGCAAACGCTATTTCCTTGCAAGGAAGTGTCGCATTTTCATTCATTTGAAGAGTAGACGAGGAATACATAACACTTCGCAAATCATATTATATCTTACCATGAAACATAGAAATGAGAAGCGATATCGCGTTTTAAGAATCATAAGAACTCTATTGCTACGATACGTAGACATCTGCAAACGCTATTTCCTTGCAAGGAAGTGTCGCATTTACATTCATTTGAAGTGTAGACGAGGAATACATAACACTTCGCAAATCATATTATATTTTACCATGAAACATAGAAATGGGATGCGATATCGCGTTTGAAGAAGCATTAGAACACTATTGCTACGATAGGTAGATATCTGCAAACGCTATCTCCTTGCAAGGAAGTGTCGCATTTACATTCATTTGAAGTGTAGACGAGGAATACATAGCACTTCGCAAATCATATTATATCTTACCATGAAACATAGAAATGAGATGCGATATCGCCTTTTAAGAATCATAAGAACTCTATTGCTACGATACGTAGACATCTGCAAACGCTATTTCCTTGCAAGGAAGTGTCGCATTTTCATTCATTTGAAGAGTAGACGAGGAATACATAACACTTCGCAAATCATATTATATCTTACCATGAAACATAGAAATGAGATGCGATATCGTGTTTTAAGAATCATAAGAACTCTATTGCTACGATACGTAGACATCTGCAAACGCTATTTCCTTGCAAGGAAGTGTCGCATTTACATTCATTTGAAGTGTAGACGAGGAATACATAACACTTCGCAAATCATATTATATTTTACCATGAAACATAGAAATGGGATGCGATATCGCGTTTGAAGAAGCATTAGAACACTATTGCTACGGTAGATAGATATCTGCAAACGCTATCTCCTTGCAAGGAAGTGTCGCATTTACATTCATTTGAAGTGTAGGCGAGGAATACATAACACTTCGCAATGAATATTGCATCTTATCATGAAACATGGAAATGAGATGCGATATCGCCCTTTAAGAATCATAAGAACTCTATTGCTACGATACGTAGACATCTGCAAACGCTATTTCCTAGCAAGGAAGTGTCGCATTTACATTCATTTGAAGTGTAGACGAGGAATACATAACACTTCGCAAATCATATTATATCTTACCATGAAACATAGATATGAGATGCGATATCGCGTTTTAAGAAGCATTAGAAATTTATTGCTATGATACGTAGACATCTGCAAACGCCATTTCCTAGCGAGGAAGTGTCGCATTCACATTCATTTGAAGTGTAGACGAGGAATACATAACTCTTCGCAAATCATATTATATCTTACCATGAAACATAGAAATGAGATGCGATGTCGCGTTTTAAGAATCATAAGAACTCTATTGCTACGATACGTAGACATCTGCAAACGCTATTTCCTTGCAAGGAAGTGTCGCATTTACATTCATTTGAAGTGTAGACGTGGAATACATAACACTTCGCAAATCATATTATATCTTACCATGAAACATAGAAATGAGATGCGATATCGCGTTTGAAGAAGCATTAGAACACTATTGCTACGATAGGTAGATATCTGCAAACGCTATCTCCTTGCAAGGAAGTGTCGCATTTACATTCATTTGAAGTGTAGACGAGGAATACATAACACTTCGCAAATCATATTATATCTTACCATGAAACATAGAAATGAGATGCGATATCGCCTTTTAAGGATCATAAGAACTCTATTGCTACGATACGTAGACATCTGCAAACGCTATTTCCTTGCAAGGAAGTGTCGCATTTTCATTCATTTGAAGAGTAGACGAGGAATACATAACACTTCGCAAATCATATTATATCTTACCATGAAACATAGAAATGAGAAGCGATATCGCGTTTTAAGAATCATAAGAACTCTATTGCTACGATACGTAGACATCTGCAAACGCTATTTCCTTGCAAGGAAGTGTCGCATTTACATTCATTTGAAGTGTAGACGAGGAATACATAACACTTCGCAAATCATATTATATTTTACCATGAAACATAGAAATGGGATGCGATATCGCGTTTGAAGAAGCATTAGAACACTATTGCTACGATAGGTAGATATCTGCAAACGCTATCTCCTTGCAAGGAAGTGTCGCATTTACATTCATTTGAAGTGTAGACGAGGAATACATAGCACTTCGCAAATCATATTATATCTTACCATGAAACATAGAAATGAGATGCGATATCGCCTTTTAAGAATCATAAGAACTCTATTGCTACGATACGTAGACATCTGCAAACGCTATTTCCTTGCAAGGAAGTGTCGCATTTTCATTCATTTGAAGAGTAGACGAGGAATACATAACACTTCGCAAATCATATTATATCTTACCATGAAACATAGAAATGAGATGCGATATCGTGTTTTAAGAATCATAAGAACTCTATTGCTACGATACGTAGACATCTGCAAACGCTATTTCCTTGCAAGGAAGTGTCGCATTTACATTCATTTGAAGTGTAGACGAGGAATACATAACACTTCGCAAATCATATTATATTTTACCATGAAACATAGAAATGGGATGCGATATCGCGTTTGAAGAAGCATTAGAACACTATTGCTACGGTAGATAGATATCTGCAAACGCTATCTCCTTGCAAGGAAGTGTCGCATTTACATTCATTTGAAGTGTAGGCGAGGAATACATAACACTTCGCAATGAATATTGCATCTTATCATGAAACATGGAAATGAGATGCGATATCGCCCTTTAAGAATCATAAGAACTCTATTGCTACGATACGTAGACATCTGCAAACGCTATTTCCTAGCAAGGAAGTGTCGCATTTACATTCATTTGAAGTGTAGACGAGGAATACATAACACTTCGCAAATCATATTATATCTTACCATGAAACATAGATATGAGATGCGATATCGCGTTTTAAGAAGCATTAGAAATTTATTGCTATGATACGTAGACATCTGCAAACGCCATTTCCTAGCGAGGAAGTGTCGCATTCACATTCATTTGAAGTGTAGACGAGGAATACATAACTCTTCGCAAATCATATTATATCTTACCATGAAACATAGAAATGAGATGCGATGTCGCGTTTTAAGAATCATAAGAACTCTATTGCTACGATACGTAGACATCTGCAAACGCTATTTCCTTGCAAGGAAGTGTCGCATTTACATTCATTTGAAGTGTAGACGTGGAATACATAACACTTCGCAAATCATATTATATCTTACCATGAAACATAGAAATGAGATGCGATATCGCGTTTGAAGAAGCATTAGAACACTATTGCTACGATAGGTAGATATCTGCAAACGCTATCTCCTTGCAAGGAAGTGTCGCATTTACATTCATTTGAAGTGTAGACGAGGAATACATAATACTTCGCAAATCATATTATATCTTACCGTGAAACATAGAAATGAGATGCGATATCGCGTTTTAAGAAGCATTAGAAATTTATTGCTATGATACGTAGACATCTGCAAACGCCATTTCCTAGCGAGGAAGTGTCGCATTCACGTTCATTTGAAGTGTAGACGAGGAATACATAACTCTTCGCAAATCATATTATATTTTACCATGATACACAGAAATGAGTTGCGATATCGCGTTTTAAGTAGCATTGGAACTCTATTGCTACGATAGGTAGACATCTGCAAACGCTATTTCCTAGCAAGGAAGTGTCGCATTTACTTTCATCTGCAATGTAGACGAGGAACACATAACACTTCGCAAATCATATTATATGTTACCATGAAACGTAGAAATGAGAAGCGATATCGCGTTTTAAGAAGCATTAGAGCACTATTGCTACGATACGTAGACATCTGCAAACGCCATTTCCTAGCGAGGTAGTGTCGCATTCACATTCATTTGAAGAGTAGACGAGGAATACATAACACTTCGCAAATCATATTATATCTTACCATGAAACATAGAAATGAGATGCGATATCGCGTTTTAAGAAGCATTAGAAATCTATTGCTACGATACGTAGACATCTGCAAACGCCATTTCCTAGCGAGGAAGTGTCGCATTCACATTCAATTGAAGTGTAGACGAGGAATACATAACACATCGCAAATCATATTATATCTTACCATGAAACATAGTAATGAGATGCGATATCGTCCTTTAAGAATCATAAGAACTCTATTGATACGATACGTAGACATCTGCAAAGGCTATTTCCTTGCAAGGAAGTGTCGCATTTTCATTCATTTGAAGAGTAGACGAGGAATACATAACACTTCGCAAATCATATTATATCTTACCATGAAACATAGAAATGAGAAGCGATATCGCGTTTTAAGAATCATAAGAACTCTATTGCTACGATACGTAGACATCTGCAAACGCTATTTCCTTGCAAGGAAGTGTCGCATTTACATTCATTTGAAGTGTAGACGAGGAATACATAACACTTCGCAAATCATATTATATTTTACCATGAAACATAGAAATGGGATGCGATATCGCGTTTGAAGAAGCATTAGAACACTATTGCTACGATAGGTAGATATCTGCAAACGCTATCTCCTTGCAAGGAAGTGTCGCATTTACATTCATTTGAAGTGTAGACGAGGAATACATAGCACTTCGCAAATCATATTATATCTTACCATGAAACATAGAAATGAGATGCGATATCGCCTTTTAAGAATCATAAGAACTCTATTGCTACGATACGTAGACATCTGCAAACGCTATTTCCTTGCAAGGAAGTGTCGCATTTTCATTCATTTGAAGAGTAGACGAGGAATACATAACACTTCGCAAATCATATTATATCTTACCATGAAACATAGAAATGAGATGCGATATCGTGTTTAAAGAATCATAAGAACTCTATTGCTACGATACGTAGACATCTGCAAACGCTATTTCCTTGCAAGGAAGTGTCGCATTTACATTCATTTGAAGTGTAGACGAGGAATACATAACACTTCGCAAATCATATTATATTTTACCATGAAACATAGAAATGGGATGCGATATCGCGTTTGAAGAAGCATTAGAACACTATTGCTACGGTAGATAGATATCTGCAAACGCTATCTCCTTGCAAGGAAGTGTCGCATTTACATTCATTTGAAGTGTAGGCGAGGAATACATAACACTTCGCAATGAATATTGCATCTTATCATGAAACATGGAAATGAGATGCGATATCGCCCTTTAAGAATCATAAGAACTCTATTGCTACGATACGTAGACATCTGCAAACGCTATTTCCTAGCAAGGAAGTGTCGCATTTACATTCATTTGAAGTGTAGACGAGGAATACATAACACTTCGCAAATCATATTATATTTTACCATGAAACATAGAAATGGGATGCGATATCGCGTTTGAAGAAGCATTAGAACACTATTGCTACGGTAGATAGATATCTGCAAACGCTATCTCCTTGCAAGGAAGTGTCGCATTTACATTCATTTGAAGTGTGGACGAGGAGTACATGAAACTTCGCAAATCATATTATATCCTACCATGAAACATACAAATGAGATGCGATGTCGCGTTTTAAGGAGCATTTGAACTCTATTGCTTCGAACCGTAGACATTTGCAAACGCTATTTCCTTGCAAGGAAGTTTCGCATTTACATTCATTTGAAGTGTAGGCGAGGAATACATAACACTTCGCAGTGAATATTGCATCTTATCATGAAACATGGAAATGAGATGCGATATCTCGTTTTAAGAAGCATTTGAACTCTATTGCTTCGATACGTAGACATCTGCAGACGCTATTTCCTAGCAAGGAAGTGTCGCATTTACGTCCATTTCAATCGTAGACGAGGAATGCATAACACTTCGAGATGAATATTATATCTTATCATGAAACATAGATATGAGATGCAATATCGCGTTTTAAGAAGCATTTGAACTCTATTGCTTCGATACATAGACATCTGCAAACGCTATTTCCTTGCAAGGAAGTGTCGCATTTACATTCGTTTGAAGTGTAGACGAGGAATACATAACACTTCGCAAATCATATTATATCTTACCATGAAACATAGAAATGAGATGCGATATCGCGTTTGAAGAAGCATTAGAACACTATTGCTACGATAGGTAGATATCTGCAAACGCTATCTCCTTGCAAGGAAGTGTCGCATTTACATTCATTTGAAGTGTAGACGAGGAATACATAGCACTTCGCAAATCATATTATATCTTACCATGAAACATAGAAATGAGATGCGATATCGCCTTTTAAGGATCATAAGAACTCTATTGCTACGATACGTAGACATCTGCAAACGCTATTTCCTTGCAAGGAAGTGTCGCATTTTCATTCATTTGAAGAGTAGACGAGGAATACATAACACTTCGCAAATCATATTATATCTTACCATGAAACATAGAAATGAGAAGCGATATCGCGTTTTAAGAATCATAAGAACTCTATTGCTACGATACGTAGACATCTGCAAACGCTATTTCCTTGCAAGGAAGTGTCGCATTTACATTCATTTGAAGTGTAGACGAGGAATACATAACACTTCGCAAATCATATTATATTTTACCATGAAACATAGAAATGGGATGCGATATCGCGTTTGAAGAAGCATTAGAACACTATTGCTACGATAGGTAGATATCTGCAAACGCTATCTCCTTGCAAGGAAGTGTCGCATTTACATTCATTTGAAGTGTAGACGAGGAATACATAGCACTTCGCACATCATATTATATCTTACCATGAAACATAGAAATGAGATGCGATATCGCCTTTTAAGAATCATAAGAACTCTATTGCTACGATACGTAGACATCTGCAAACGCTATTTCCTTGCAAGGAAGTGTCGCATTTTCATTCATTTGAAGAGTAGACGAGGAATACATAACACTTCGCAAATCATATTATATCTTACCATGAAACATAGAAATGAGATGCGATATCGTGTTTTAAGAATCATAAGAACTCTATTGCTACGATACGTAGACATCTGCAAACGCTATTTCCTTGCAAGGAAGTGTCGCATTTACATTCATTTGAAGTGTAGACGAGGAATACATAACACTTCGCAAATCATATTATATTTTACCATGAAACATAGAAATGGGATGCGATATCGCGTTTGAAGAAGCATTAGAACACTATTGCTACGGTAGATAGATATCTGCAAACGCTATCTCCTTGCAAGGAAGTGTCGCATTTACATTCATTTGAAGTGTAGGCGAGGAATACATAACACTTCGCAATGAATATTGCATCTTATCATGAAACATGGAAATGAGATGCGATATCGCCCTTTAAGAATCATAAGAACTCTATTGCTACGATACGTAGACATCTGCAAACGCTATTTCCTAGCAAGGAAGTGTCGCATTTACATTCATTTGAAGTGTAGACGAGGAATACATAACACTTCGCAAATCATATTATATCTTACCATGAAACATAGATATGAGATGCGATATCGCGTTTTAAGAAGCATTAGAAATTTATTGCTATGATACGTAGACATCTGCAAACGCCATTTCCTAGCGAGGAAGTGTCGCATTCACATTCATTTGAAGTGTAGACGAGGAATACATAACTCTTCGCAAATCATATTATATCTTACCATGAAACATAGAAATGAGATGCGATGTCGCGTTTTAAGAATCATAAGAACTCTATTGCTACGATACGTAGACATCTGCAAACGCTATTTCCTTGCAAGGAAGTGTCGCATTTACATTCATTTGAAGTGTAGACGTGGAATACATAACACTTCGCAAATCATATTATATCTTACCATGAAACATAGAAATGAGATGCGATATCGCGTTTGAAGAAGCATTAGAACACTATTGCTACGATAGGTAGATATCTGCAAACGCTATCTCCTTGCAAGGAAGTGTCGCATTTACATTCATTTGAAGTGTAGACGAGGAATACATAACACTTCGCAAATCATATTATATCTTACCATGAAACATAGAAATGAGATGCGATATCGCCTTTTAAGGATCATAAGAACTCTATTGCTACGATACGTAGACATCTGCAAACGCTATTTCCTTGCAAGGAAGTGTCGCATTTTCATTCATTTGAAGAGTAGACGAGGAATACATAACACTTCGCAAATCATATTATATCTTACCATGAAACATAGAAATGAGAAGCGATATCGCGTTTTAAGAATCATAAGAACTCTATTGCTACGATACGTAGACATCTGCAAACGCTATTTCCTTGCAAGGAAGTGTCGCATTTACATTCATTTGAAGTGTAGACGAGGAATACATAACACTTCGCAAATCATATTATATTTTACCATGAAACATAGAAATGGGATGCGATATCGCGTTTGAAGAAGCATTAGAACACTATTGCTACGATAGGTAGATATCTGCAAACGCTATCTCCTTGCAAGGAAGTGTCGCATTTACATTCATTTGAAGTGTAGACGAGGAATACATAGCACTTCGCAAATCATATTATATCTTACCATGAAACATAGAAATGAGATGCGATATCGCCTTTTAAGAATCATAAGAACTCTATTGCTACGATACGTAGACATCTGCAAACGCTATTTCCTTGCAAGGAAGTGTCGCATTTTCATTCATTTGAAGAGTAGACGAGGAATACATAACACTTCGCAAATCATATTATATCTTACCATGAAACATAGAAATGAGATGCGATATCGTGTTTTAAGAATCATAAGAACTCTATTGCTACGATACGTAGACATCTGCAAACGCTATTTCCTTGCAAGGAAGTGTCGCATTTACATTCATTTGAAGTGTAGACGAGGAATACATAACACTTCGCAAATCATATTATATTTTACCATGAAACATAGAAATGGGATGCGATATCGCGTTTGAAGAAGCATTAGAACACTATTGCTACGGTAGATAGATATCTGCAAACGCTATCTCCTTGCAAGGAAGTGTCGCATTTACATTCATTTGAAGTGTAGGCGAGGAATACATAACACTTCGCAATGAATATTGCATCTTATCATGAAACATGGAAATGAGATGCGATATCGCCCTTTAAGAATCATAAGAACTCTATTGCTACGATACGTAGACATCTGCAAACGCTATTTCCTAGCAAGGAAGTGTCGCATTTACATTCATTTGAAGTGTAGACGAGGAATACATAACACTTCGCAAATCATATTATATCTTACCATGAAACATAGATATGAGATGCGATATCGCGTTTTAAGAAGCATTAGAAATTTATTGCTATGATACGTAGACATCTGCAAACGCCATTTCCTAGCGAGGAAGTGTCGCATTCACATTCATTTGAAGTGTAGACGAGGAATACATAACTCTTCGCAAATCATATTATATCTTACCATGAAACATAGAAATGAGATGCGATGTCGCGTTTTAAGAATCATAAGAACTCTATTGCTACGATACGTAGACATCTGCAAACGCTATTTCCTTGCAAGGAAGTGTCGCATTTACATTCATTTGAAGTGTAGACGTGGAATACATAACACTTCGCAAATCATATTATATCTTACCATGAAACATAGAAATGAGATGCGATATCGCGTTTGAAGAAGCATTAGAACACTATTGCTACGATAGGTAGATATCTGCAAACGCTATCTCCTTGCAAGGAAGTGTCGCATTTACATTCATTTGAAGTGTAGACGAGGAATACATAATACTTCGCAAATCATATTATATCTTACCGTGAAACATAGAAATGAGATGCGATATCGCGTTTTAAGAAGCATTAGAAATTTATTGCTATGATACGTAGACATCTGCAAACGCCATTTCCTAGCGAGGAAGTGTCGCATTCACGTTCATTTGAAGTGTAGACGAGGAATACATAACTCTTCGCAAATCATATTATATTTTACCATGATACACAGAAATGAGTTGCGATATCGCGTTTTAAGTAGCATTGGAACTCTATTGCTACGATAGGTAGACATCTGCAAACGCTATTTCCTAGCAAGGAAGTGTCGCATTTACTTTCATTTGCAATGTAGACGAGGAACACATAACACTTCGCAAATCATATTATATGTTACCATGAAACGTAGAAATGAGAAGCGATATCGCGTTTTAAGAAGCATTAGAGCACTATTGCTACGATACGTAGACATCTGCAAACGCCATTTCCTAGCGAGGTAGTGTCGCATTCACATTCATTTGAAGAGTAGACGAGGAATACATAACACTTCGCAAATCATATTATATCTTACCATGAAACATAGAAATGAGATGCGATATCGCGTTTTAAGAAGCATTAGAAATCTATTGCTACGATACGTAGACATCTGCAAACGCCATTTCCTAGCGAGGAAGTGTCGCATTCACATTCAATTGAAGTGTAGACGAGGAATACATAACACATCGCAAATCATATTATATCTTACCATGAAACATAGTAATGAGATGCGATATCGTCCTTTAAGAATCATAAGAACTCTATTGATACGATACGTAGACATCTGCAAAGGCTATTTCCTTGCAAGGAAGTGTCGCATTTACATTCATTTGAAGTGTAGACGAGGAATACATAACACTTCGCAAGTCATATTATATCTTACCATGAGACATAGAAATGAGATGCGATGTCGCGATTTAAGAATCATAAGAACTCTATTGCTACGATACGTAGACATCTGCAAACGCTATTTCCTTGCAAGGAAGTGTCGCATTTACATTCATTTGAAGTGTAGACGAGGAATACATAACACTTCGCAAATCATATTATATCCTACCATGAAACATAGAAGTGAGATGCGATATCGCGTTTGAAGAAGCATTAGAACACTATTGCTACGATAGGTAGATATCTGTAAACGCTATCTCCTTGCAAGCAAGTGTCGCATTTACATTCATTTGAAGTGAAGACGAGGAATACATGACACATCGCAAATCATATTATTCCTACCATGTAACATAGAAATGAGTTGCGATATCGCGTTTTAAGAAGCATTAGAACACTATTGCTACGATAGGTAGATATCTGCAAACGCTATCTCCTTGCAAGGAAGTGTCACATTTACATTCATTTGAAGTGTAGACGAGGAATACATAACACTTCGCAAATCATATTATATCTTACCATGAAACATAGAAATGAGTAGCGATATCGCGTTTTAAGAAGCATTAGAAATTTATTGCTATGATACGTAGACATCTGCAAACGCCATTTCCTAGCGAGGAAGTGTCGCATTCACATTCATTTGAAGTGTAGACGAGGAATACATAACTCTTCGCAAATCAAATTATATTTTACCATGATACACAGAAATGAGTTGCGATATCGCGTTTTAAGTAGCATTGGAACTCTATTGCTACGATAGGTAGACATCTGCAAACGCTATTTCCTAGCAAGGATGTGTCGCATTTACATTCATTTGCAATGTAGACGAGGAACACATAACACTTCGCAAATCATATTATATGTTACCATGAAACGTAGAAATGAGAAGCGATATCGCGTTTTAAGAAGCATTAGAGCACTATTGCTACGATACGTAGACATCTGCAAACGCCATTTCCTAGCGAGGTAGTGTCGCATTCACATTCATTTGAAGAGTAGACGAGGAATACATAACACTTCGCAAATCATATTATATCTTACCATGAAACATAGAAATGAGAGGCGATATCGCGTTTTAAGAAGCATTAGAAATCTATTGCTACGATACGTAGACATCTGCAAACGCCATTTCCTAGCGAGGAAGTGTCGCATTCAGATTCATTTGAAGTGTAGACGAGGAATACATAACACTTCGCAAATCATATTATATCTTACCATGAAACATAGAAATGAGATGCGATATCGCGTTTTAAGAAGCATAAGAACACTATTGCTACGATACGTAGACATCTGCAAACGCTATTTACTTGCAAGGAAGTGTCGCATTTACATTCTTCTGAAGAGAATACGAGGTATACATAACACTTTACAATGAATATTATATCCTATCATGCAACATAGAAATGAGATGCGATATCGCGTTTTAAGAAGAACTAGAACTCTATCCCTACGATACGTAAACATCTGCGAACGCTATTTCCTAGCAAGGAAGTGTCGCACTTACATTCATTTGAATCGTAGACGAGGAATGCATAACACTTCGCAAATCATATTATATCTTACCATGAAACATAGAAATGAGATGCGATATCGCGTTTTAAGAATCATTAGAACACTATTGCCACGATACCTAGACATCTGCAGACGCTATTTCCTAGCAAGGAAGTGTCGCATTTACATTCATTTCAAGTGAAGACGAGGAATACATGACACATCGCAAATCATATTATTCCTACCATGTAACATAGAAATGAGTTGCGATATCGCGTTTTAAGGAGCATTAGGACTCTATTGCTACGATAGGTAGATATCTGCAAACGCTATCTCCTTGCAAGGAAGTGTCGCATTTACATTCATTTGAAGTGTAGACGAGGCATACATAACTCATCGCAAATCATATTATATCTTACCATGAAACATAGTAATGAAATGCGATATCGTCCTTTAAGAATCATAAGAACTCTATTGATACGATACGTGGACATCAGCAAACGCTATTTCCTTGCAAGGAAGTGTCGCATTTACATTCATTTGAAGTGTAGACGAGGAATACATAACACTTCGCAAATCATATTATATCTTACCATGAAACATAGAAATGGGATGCGATATCGCGTTTTAAGGAGCATTAGAATTCTATTGCTACGATACCTAGACATCTGCAGACGCTATTTCCTAGCAAGGAAGTGTCGCATTTACATTCATTTGAAGTGTAGACGAGGAATACATGACACTTCGCAAATCATATTATATCTTACCATGAAACATAGAAATGAGATGCGATATCGCGTTTTAAGAAACATTAGAACTCTATTGCTACGATACGTAGACATCTGCAAACGCTATTTCCTAGCAAGGAAGTGTCGCATTTACATTCATTTGAAGTGTAGGCGAGGAATACATAACACTTCGCAATGAATATTGCATCTTATCATGAAACATGGAAATGAGATGCGATATCTCGTTTTAAGAAGCATTTGAACTCTATTTCTTCGATACGTAGACATCTGCAAACGCCATTTCCTAGCAAGGAAGTGTCGCATTTACATTCATTTAAAGTGTAGACGAGGAATACATAACACTTCGCAAATCATATTATATCTTACCATGAAACATAGAAATGAGATGCGATATCGCGTTTTAAGAAGCATTAGAACTCTATTGCTACGATACGTAGACATCTGCAAACGCTATTTCCTTGCAAGGAAGTGTCGCATTTTCATTCATTTGAAGTGTAGACGAGGAATACATAACAATTCGCAAATCATATTATATCTTACCATGAAACATAGATATGAGATGCAATATCTCGTTTTAAGAAGCATTTGAACTCTATTGCTTCGAAACGTAGACACCTGCAAACGCTATTTCCTTGCAAGGAAGTGTCGCATTTACATTCATTTGAAGTGTAGACGAGGAATACCTAACAGTTCGCAAATCATAGTATATATTACCATGTAACATAGAAATGAGTTGCGATATCGCGTTTTAAGAAGCATTAGGACACTATTGCTACGATAGGTAGATATCTGCAAACGCTATCTCCTTGCAAGGAAGTGTCGCATTTACATTCTTCTGAAGAGAATACGAGGTATACATAACACTTTACAATGAATATTATATCCTATCATGCAACATAGAAATGAGATGCGATATCGCGTTTTAAGAAGAACTAGAACTCTATCCCTACGATACGTAAACATCTGCGAACGCTATTTCCTAGCAAGGAAGTGTCGCACTTACATTCATTTGAATCGTAGACGAGGAATGCATAACACTTCGCAAATCATATTATATCTTACCATGAAACATAGAAATGAGATGCGATATCGCGTTTTAAGAATCATTAGAACACTATTGCCACGATACCTAGACATCTGCAGACGCTATTTCCTAGCAAGGAAGTGTCGCATTTACATTCATTTCAAGTGAAGACGAGGAATACATGACACATCGCAAATCATATTATTCCTACCATGTAACATAGAAATGAGTTGCGATATCGCGTTTTAAGGAGCATTAGGACTCTATTGCTACGATAGGTAGATATCTGCAAACGCTATCTCCTTGCAAGGAAGTGTCGCATTTACATTCATTTGAAGTGTAGACGAGGCATACATAACTCATCGCAAATCATATTATATGTTACCATGAAACATAGTAATGAGATGCGATATCGTCCTTTAAGAATCATAAGAACTCTATTGATACGATACGTGGACATCTGCAAACGCTATTTCCTTGCAAGGAAGTGTCGCATTTACATTCATTTGAAGTGTAGACGAGGAATACATAACACTTCGCAAATCATATTACATCTTACCATGAAACATAGAAATGAGATGCGATGTCGCGATTTAAGAATCATAAGAACTCTATTGCTACGATACGTAGACACCTGCAAACGCTATTTCCTTGCAAGGAAGTGTCGCATTTACATCCATTAGAATCACAGATGAGGAATGCATAACACTTCGCAATGAATATTGCATCTTATCATGAAACACGGAAATGAGATGCGATATCTCGTTTTAAGAAGCATTTGAACTCTATTGCTTCGATACGTAGATATCTGCAAACGCTATCTCCTTGCAAGGAAGTGTCACATTTACATTCATTTGAAGTGTAGACGAGGAATACATAACACTTCGCAAATCATATTATATCTTACCATGAAACATAGAAATGAGATGCGATATCGCGTTTTAAGGAGCATTAGGACTCTATTGCTACGATAGGTAGATATCTGCAAACGCTATCTCCTTGCAAGGAAGTGTCGCATTTACATTCATTTGAAGTGTAGACGAGGAATACATAACACATCGCAAATCATATTATATCTTAGCATGAAACATAGTAATGAGATGCGATATCGTCCTTTAAGAATCATAAGAACTCTATTGATACGATACGTAGACATCTGCAAACGCTATTTCCTTGCAAGGAAGTGTCGCATTTACATTCATTTGAAGTGTAGACGAGGAATACATGACACTTCGCAAATCATATTATATCTTACCATGAAACATAGAAATGAGATGCGTTATCGCGTTTTAAGAAGCATTAGAACTCTATTGCTACGATACGTAGACATCTGAAAACGCTATTTCCTAGCAAGGAAGTGTCGCATTTACATTCATTTGAAGTGTAGGCGAGGAATACATAACACTTCGCAATGAATATTACATCTTATCATGAAACATGGAAATGAGATGCGATATCTCGTTTTAAGAAGCATTAGAACTCTATTGCTACGATACGTAGACATCTGCAAACGCTATTTCCTAGCAAGGAAGTGTCGCATTTACATTCATTTAAAGTGTAGACGAGGAATACATAACACTTCGCAAAACATATTATATCTTACCATGAAACATAGAAATGAGATGCGATATCGCGTTTTAAGAAGCATTAGAACTCTATTGCTACGATACGTAGACATCTGCAAACGCTATTTCCTTGCAAGGAAGTGTCGCATTTTCATTCATTTGAAGTGTAGACGAGGAATACATAACACTTCGCAAATCATATTATATCTTACCATGAAACATAGATATGAGATGCAATATCTTGTTTTAAGAAGCATTTGAACTCTATTGCTTCGAAACGTAGACACCTGCAAACGCTATTTCCTTGCAAGGAAGTGTCGCATTTACATTCATTTGAAGTGTAGACGAGGAATACCTAACAGTTCGCAAATCATAGTATATCTTACCATGTAACATAGAAATGAGTTGCGATATCGCGTTTTAAGAAGCATTAGGACACTATTGCTACGATAGGTAGATATCTGCAAACGCTATCTCCTTGCAAGGAAGTTTCGCATTTACATTCATTTGAAGTGTAGACGAGGAATACACAACACTTCGCAAATCATATTATATCTTACCATGAAACATAGAAATGAGATGCGATATCGCGTTTTAAGGAGCATTAGAATTCTATTGCTACGATACCTAGACATCTGCAGACGCTATTTCCTAGCAAGGAAGTGTCGCATTTACATTCATTTGAAGTGTAGACGAGGAATACATGACACTTCGCAAATCATATTATATCTTACCATGAAACATAGAAATGAGATGCGATATGGCGTTTTAAGAAGCATTAGAACTCTATTGCTACGATACGTAGACATCTGAAAACGTTATTTCCTAGCAAGGAAGTGTCGCATTTACATTCATTTGAAGTGTAGGCGAGGAATACATAACACTTCGCAAATCATATTATATCTTACCATGAAACATAGATATGAGATGCAATATCTTGTTTTAAGAAGCATTTGAACTCTATTGCTTCGAAACGTAGACACCTGCAAACGCTATTTCCTTGCAAGGAAGTGTCGCATTTACATCCATTAGAATCATAGATGAGGAATGCATAACACTTCGCAATGAATATTGCATCTTATCATGAAACACGGAAATGAAATGCGATATCTCGTTTTAAGAAGCATTTGAACTCTATTGCTTCGATACGTAGATATCTGCAAACGCTATCTCCTTGCAAGGAAGTGTCACATTTACATTCATTTGAAGTGTAGACGAGGAATACATAACACTTCGCAAATCATATTATATCTTACCATGAAACATAGAAATGAGATGCGATATCGCGTTTTAAGGAGCATTAGGACTCTATTGCTACGATAGGTAGATATCTGCAAACGCTATCTCCTTGCAAGGAAGTGTCGCATTTACATTCATTTGAAGTGTAGACGAGGAATACATAACACATCGCAAATCATATTATATCTTAGCATGAAACATAGTAATGAGATGCGATATCGTCCTTTAAGAATCATAAGAACTCTATTGATACGATACGTAGACATCTGCAAACGCTATTTCCTTGCAAGGAAGTGTCGCATTTACATTCATTTGAAGTGTAGACGAGGAATACATGACACTTCGCAAATCATATTATATCTTACCATGAAACATAGAAATGAGATGCGATATCGCGTTTTAAGAAGCATTAGAACTCTATTGCTACGATACGTAGACATCTGAAAACGCTATTTCCTAGCAAGGAAGTGTCGCATTTACATTCATTTGAAGTGTAGGCGAGGAATACATAACACTTCGCAATGAATATTACATCTTATCATGAAACATGGAAATGAGATGCGATATCTCGTTTTAAGAAGCATTAGAACTCTATTGCTACGATACGTAGACATCTGCAAACGCTATTTCCTAGCAAGGAAGTGTCGCATTTACATTCATTTAAAGTGTAGACGAGGAATACATAACACTTCGCAAATCATATTATATCTTACCATGAAACATAGAAATGAGATGCGATATCGCGTTTTAAGAAGCATTAGAACTCTATTGCTACGATACGTAGACATCTGCAAAGGCTATTTCCTTGCAAGGAAGTGTCGCATTTTCATTCATTTGAAGTGTAGACGAGGAATACATAACACTTCGCAAATCATATTATATCTTACCATGAAACATAGATATGAGATGCAATATCTCGTTTTAAGAAGCATTTGAACTCTATTGCTTCGAAACGTAGACACCTGCAAACGCTATTTCCTTGCAAGGAAGTGTCGCATTTACATTCATTTGAAGTGTAGACGAGGGATACCTAACAGTTCGCAAATCATAGTATATCTTACCATGTAACATAGGAATGAGTTGCGATATCGCGTTTTAAGAAGCATTAGGACACTATTGCTACGATAGGTAAATATCTGCAAACGCTATCTCCTTTCAAGGATGTGTCGCATTTACATTCATTTGAAGTGTAGACGAGGAATACACAACACTTCGCAAATCATATTATATCTTACCATGAAACATAGAAATGAGATGCGATATCGCGTTTTAAGGAGCATTAGAATTCTATTGCTACGATACCTAGACATCTGCAGACGCTATTTCCTAGCAAGGAAGTGTCGCATTTACATTCATTTGAAGTGTAGACGAGGAATACATGACACTTCGCAAATCATATTATATCTTACCATGAAACATAGAAATGAGATGCGATATCGCGTTTTAAGAAGCATTAGAACTCTATTGCTACGATACGTAGACATCTGAAAACGCCATTTCCTAGCAAGGAAGTGTCGCATTTACATTCATTTGAAGTGTATGCGAGGAATACATAACACTTCGCAATGAATATTACATCTTATCATGAAACATGGAAATGGGATGCGATATCTCGTTTTAAGAAGCATTTGAACTCTATTGCTTCGATACGTAGACATCTGCAAACACTATGTCCTAGCAAGGAAGTGTCGCATTTACATCCATTAGAATCATAGATGAGGAATGCATAACACTTCGCAATGAATATTGCATCCTATCATGAAACATGGAATTGAGATGCGATATCTCGTTTTAAGAAGCATTTGAACTCTATTGCTTCGATACGTAGACATCTGCAAACGCTATTTCCTAGCAAGGAAGTGTCGCATTTACATTCATTTAAAGTGTAGACGAGGAATACATAACACTTCGCAAATCATATTATATTTTACCATGATACACAGAAATGAGTTGCGATATCGCGTTTTAAGTAGCATTGGAACTCTATTGCTACGATAGGTAGACATCTGCAAACGCTATTTCCTAGCAAGGAAGTGTCGCATTTACATTCATTTGCAATGTAGACCAGGAACACATAACACTTCGCAAATCATATTATATCTTACCATGAAACATAGAAATGAGATGCGATATCGCGTTTTAAGAAACATTAGAACTCTATTGCTACGATACGTAGACATCTGCAAACGCTATTTCCTTGCATGGAAGCGTCGCATTTTCATTCATTTGAAGTGTAAACGAGGAATACATAACACTTCGCAAATCATATTATATCTTACCATGAAACATAGGTATGAGATGCAATATCTCGTTTTATGAAGCATTTGAACTCTATTGCTTCGAAACGTAGACATCTGCAAACGCTATTTCCTTGCAAGGAAGTGTCGCATTTACATTCATTTGAAGTGTAGACGAGGAATACCTAACAGTTCGCAAATCATATTATATCTTACCATGAAACATAGAAATGAGATGCGATATCGCGTTTTAAGAAGCATTAGAACACTATTGCCACGATACCTAGACATCTGCAGACGCTATTTCCTAGCAAGGAAGTGTCGCATTTACATTCATTTGAAGTGAAGACGAGGAATACAAGACACATCGCAAATCATATCATTCCTACCATGTAACATAGGTATGAGATGCAATATCTCGTTTTATGAAGCATTTGAACTCTATTGCTTCGAAACGTAGACATCTGCAAACGCTATTTCCTTGCAAGGAAGTGTCGCATTTACATTCATTTGAAGTGTAGACGAGGAATACCTAACAGTTCGCAAATCATATTATATCTTACCATGAAACATAGAAATGAGATGCGATATCGCGTTTTAAGAAGCATTAGAACACTATTGCCACGATACCTAGACATCTGCAGACGCTATTTCCTAGCAAGGAAGTGTCGCATTTACATTCATTTGAAGTGAAGACGAGGAATACATAACACTTCGCAAATCATATTATATCTTACCATGAAACATAGATATGAGATGCAATATCTTGTTTTAAGAAGCATTTGAACTCTATTGCTTCGAAACGTAGACACCTGCAAACGCTATTTCCTTGCAAGGAAGTGTCGCATTTACATTCATTTGAAGTGTAGACGAGGAATACCTAACAGTTCGCAAATCATAGTATATCTTACCATGTAACATAGAAATGAGTTGCGATATCGCGTTTTAAGAAGCATTAGGACACTATTGCTACGATAGGTAGATATCTGCAAACGCTATCTCCTTGCAAGGAAGTTTCGCATTTACATTCATTTGAAGTGTAGACGAGGAATACACAACACTTCGCAAATCATATTATATCTTACCATGAAACATAGAAATGAGATGCGATATCGCGTTTTAAGAAGCATTAGAACTCTATTGCTACGATACGTAGACATCTGAAAACGCTATTTCCTAGCAAGGAAGTGTCGCATTTACATTCATTTGAAGTGTAGGCGAGGAATACATAACACTTCGCAATGAATATTACATCTTATCATGAAACATGGAAATGAGATGCGATATCTCGTTTTAAGAAGCATTTGAACTCTATTGCTTCGATACGTAGACATCTGCAAACACTATGTCCTAGCAAGGAAGTGTCGCATTTACATCCATTAGAATCATAGATGAGGAATGCATAACACTTCGCAATGAATATTGCATCTTATCATGAAACACGGAAATGAAATGCGATATCTCGTTTTAAGAAGCATTTGAACTCTATTGCTTCGATACGTAGATATCTGCAAACGCTATCTCCTTGCAAGGAAGTGTCACATTTACATTCATGTGAAGTGTAGACGAGGAATACATAACACTTCGCAAATCATATTATATCTTACCATGAAACATAGAAATGAGATGCGATATCGCGTTTTAAGGAGCATTAGGACTCTATTGCTACGATAGGTAGGTATCTGCAAACGCTATCTCCTTGCAAGGAAGTGTCGCATTTACATTCATTTGAAGTGTAGACGAGGAATACATAACACATCGCAAATCATATTATATCTTAGCATGAAACATAGAAATGAGATGCGATATCGCGTTTTAAGGAGCATTAGGACTCTATTGCTACGATACCTAGGCATCTGCAGACGCTATTTCCTAGCAAGGAAGTGTCGCATTTACATTCATTTGAAGTGTAGGCGAGGAATACATAACACTTTACAATGAATATTGTATCTTACCATCCAACATAGTAATGAGATGCGATATCGCGTTTTAAGAATCATAAGAACTCTATTGCTACGATACGTAGACATCTGCAAACGCTATTTTCTTGCAAGGAAGAGTCGCATTTTCATTCATTTGAAGTGTAGACGAGTAATACATAGCACTTCGCAAATCATATTATATCTTACCATGAAACATAGAAATGAGGTGCGATATCGCGTTTTAAGAAGCACTAGAACACTTTTGCTACGATAGGTAGACATTTGCAAACGCTATTTCCTTGCAAGCAAGTGTCGCATTTACATTCATTTGAAGTGTAGACGAGGAATACATAACACTTCGCAAATCATATTATATCTTACCATGAAACATAGATATGAGATGCATTATCTCGTTTTAAGAAGCATTTGAACTCTATTGCTTCGAAACGTAGACATCTGCAAACGCTATTTCCTTGCAAGGAAGTGACGCATTTACATTCATTTGAAGTGTAGACGAGGAATACCTAACAGTTCGCAAATCATAGTATATCTTACCATGTAACATAGAAATGAGTTGCGATTTCGCGTTTTAAAGAAGCATTAGGACACTATTGCTACGATAGGTAGATATCTGCAAACGCTATCTCCTTGCAAGGAAGTGTCGCATTTACATTCATTTGAAGTGTAGACGAGGAATACATAACACTTCGCAAATCATATTATATCTTACCATGAAACATTGAAATGAGATGCGATATCGCGTTTTAAGGAGCATTAGAATTCTATTGCTACGATACCTAGACATCTGCAGACGCTATTTCCTAGCAAGGAAGTGTCGCATTTACATTCATTTGAAGTGTAGACGAGGAATACATAACACTTCGCAATGTATATTACATCTTATCATGAAACATGTAAATGAGATGCGATATCTCGTTTTAAGAAGCATTTGAACTCTATTGCTTCGATACGTAGACATCTGCAAACGCTATTTCCTAGCAAGGAAGTGTCGCATTTACATTCATTTAAAGTGTAGACTAGGAATACATAACACTTCGCAAATCATATTATATTTTACCATGATACACAGAAATGAGTTGCGATATCGCGTTTTAAGTAGCATTGGAACTCTATTGCTACGATAGGTAGACATCTGCAAACGCTATTTCCTAGCAAGGAAGTGTCGCATTTACATTCATTTGCAATGTAGACCAGGAACACATAACACTTCGCAAATCATATTATATCTTACCATGAAACATAGAAATGAGATGCGATATCGCATTTTAAGAAGCTTTAGAACTCTATTGCTACGATACGTAGACATCTGCAAACGCTATTTCCTTGCAAGGAAGTGTCGCATTTTCATTCATTTGAAGTGTAGACGAGGAATACATAACACTTCGCAAATCATATTATATCTTACCATGAAACATAGATATGAGATGCAATATCTCGTTTTAAGAAGCATTTGAACTCTATTGCTTCGAAACGTAGACATCTGCAAACGCTATTTCCTTGCAAGGAAGTGTCGCATTTACATTCGTTTGAAGTGTAGACGAGGAATACCTAACAGTTCGCAAATCATAGTATATCTTACCATGTAACATAGAAATGAGTTGCGATATCGCGTTTTAAGAAGCATTAGGACACTATTGCTACGATAGGTAGATATCTGCAAACGCTATCTCCTTGCAAGGAAGTGTCGCATTTACATTCATTTGAAGTGTAGACGAGGAATACATAACACTTCGCAAATCATATTATATCTTACCATGAAACATAGAAATGGGATGCGATATCGCGTTTTAAGGAGCATCAGAATTCTATTGCTACGACACCTAGACATCTGCAGACGCTATTTCCTAGCAAGGAAGTGTCGCATTTACATTCATTTGAAGTGTAGACGAGGAATACATGACACTTCGCAAATCATATTATATCTTACCATGAAACATAGAAATAAGATGCGATATCGCGTTTTAAGAAGCATTAGAACTCTATTGCTACGATATGTAGACATCTGAAAACGCTATTTCCTAGCAAGGAAGTGTCGCATTTACATTCATTTGAAGTGTAGGCGAGGAATACATAACACTTCGCAATGAATATTACATCTTATCATGAAACATGGAAATGAGATGCGATATCTCGTTTTAAGAAGCATTTGAACTCTATTGCTACGATACGTAGACATCTGCAGAAGCTATTACCTTGCAAGGAAGTGTCGCGGTTTCATTCATTTGAAGTGTAGACGAGTAATACATAACACTTCGCAAATCACATTATATCTTACTATGAAACATAGAAATGAGATGCGATATCGCGTTTTAAGAAGCATTAGAACACTATTGCTACGATAGGTAGACATTTGCAAACGCTATTCCCTTGCAAGGAAGTGTCGCATTTACATTCATTTGAAGTGTAGACGAGGAATACATATCACTTCGCAAATCATATTATATCTTACCATGAAACATAGAAATGAGATGCGATATCGCGTTTTAAGAAGCATTAGAACTCTACTGCTACGATACCTAAACATCTGCAGACGCTATTTCCTAGCAAGGAAGTGTCGCATTTACATTCATTTGAAGTGTAGACGAGGAATACATGACACTTCGCAAATCATATTATATCTTACCATGAAACATAGAAATGAGATGCGATATCGCGTTTTAAGAAGCATTAGAACTCTATTGCTTCGATACGTAGACATCTGCAAACGCTATGTCCTAGCAAGGAAGTGTCGCATTTACATCCATTACAATCATAGATGAGGAATGCATAACACTTCGCAATGAACATTACATCATATCATGAAACATAGAAATGAGATGCAATATGGCGATTTAAGAAGCAATAGAACTCTATTGCTTCGATACGCAGACATCTGAAAACAATATTTCCTAGCAAGGAAGTGTCACATTTACATTCATTTGAATCGTAGACGAGGAATGCATAACACTTCGCAATGAATATTATATCTTATCATGAAACATAGATATGGGATGCGATATCACGTTTTAAGAAGAATTAGAACTCCATCCCTACGATAAGTCGACATCTGCAAACGCTATTTCCTTGCAAGGAAGTGTCGCATTTACATTCATTTGAAGTGTAGACGAGGAATACTTAAAACTTCGCCAATCATATTATATCTTACCATGAAACATAGAAATGAGATGCGATATCGCGTTTTAAGTATCATTCAAACTCTATCCCTACGATACGTAAACATCTGCAAACGCTATTTCCTAGCAAGGAAGTGTCGCATTTACATTCATTTGAAGTGTAGACGAGGAATACATGACACTTCGCAAATCATATTATATCTTACCATGAAACATAGAAATGAGATGCGATATCGCGTTTTAAGGAGCATTAGGACTCTATTGCTACAATACCTAGGCATCTGCAGACGCTATTTCCTAGCAAGGAAGTGTCGCATTTACATTCATTTAAAGTGTAGACGAGGAATACATAACACTTCGCAAATCATATTATATCTTACCATGAAACATAGAAATGAGATGCGATATCGCGTTTTAAGAAGCATTAGAACTCTATTGCTACGATACGTAGACATCTACAAACGCTATTTCCTTGCAAGGAAGTGTCGCATTTTCATTCATTTGAAGTGTAGACGAGGAATACATAACACTTCGCAAATCATATTATATCTTACCATGAAACATAGATATGAGATGCAATATCTTGTTTTAAGAAGCATTTGAACTCTATTGCTTCGAAACGTAGACACCTGCAAACGCTATTTCCTTGCAAGGAAGTGTCGCATTTACATTCATTTGAAGTGTAGACGAGGAATACCTAACAGTTCGCAAATCATAGTATATCTTACCATGTAACATAGAAATGAGTTGCGATATCGCGTTTTAAGAAGCATTAGGACACTATTGCTACGATAGGTAGATATCTGCAAACGCTATCTCCTTGCAAGGAAGTTTCGCATTTACATTCATTTGAAGTGTAGACGAGGAATACACAACACTTCGCAAATCATATTATATCTTACCATGAAACATAGAAATGAGATGCGATATCGCGTTTTAAGAAGCATTAGAACTCTATTGCTACGATACGTAGACATCTGAAAACGCTATTTCCTAGCAAGGAAGTGTCGCATTTACATTCATTTGAAGTGTAGGCGAGGAATACATAACACTTCGCAATGAATATTACATCTTATCATGAAACATGGAAATGAGATGCGATATCTCGTTTTAAGAAGCATTTGAACTCTATTGCTTCGATACGTAGACATCTGCAAACACTATGTCCTAGCAAGGAAGTGTCGCATTTACATCCATTAGAATCATAGATGAGGAATGCATAACACTTCGCAATGAATATTGCATCTTATCATGAAACACGGAAATGAAATGCGATATCTCGTTTTAAGAAGCATTTGAACTCTATTGCTTCGATACGTAGATATCTGCAAACGCTATCTCCTTGCAAGGAAGTGTCACATTTACATTCATTTGAAGTGTAGACGAGGAATACATAACACTTCGCAAATCATATTATATCTTACCATGAAACATAGAAATGAGATGCGATATCGCGTTTTAAGGAGCATTAGGACTCTATTGCTACGATAGGTAGGTATCTGCAAACGCTATCTCCTTGCAAGGAAGTGTCGCATTTACATTCATTTGAAGTGTAGACGAGGAATACATAACACATCGCAAATCATATTATATCTTAGCATGAAACATAGTAATGAGATGCGATATCGTCCTTTAAGAATCATAAGAACTCTATTGATACGATACGTAGACATCTGCAAACGCTATTTCCTTGCAAGGAAGTGTCGCATTTACATTCATTTGAAGTGTAGACGAGGAATACATAACACTTCGCAAATCATATTATATCTTACCATGAAACATAGAAATGAGATGCGATGTCGCGTTTTAAGGAGCATTAGAATTCTATTGCTACGATACCTACACATCTGCAGACGCTATTTCCTAGCAAGGAAGTGTCGCATTTACATTCATTTGAAGTGTAGGCGAGGAATACATAACACTTCGCAATGAATATTGCATCTTATCATGAAACATGGAAATGAGATGCGATATCTCGTTTTAAGAAGCATTTGAACTCTATTGCTTCGAAACGTAGACACCTGCAAACGCTATTTCCTTGCAAGGAAGTGTCGCATTTACATTCATTTGAAGTGTAGACGAGGAATACCTAACAGTTCGCAAATCATAGTATATCTTACCATGTAACATAGAAATGAGTTGCGATATCGCGTTTTAAGAAGCATTAGGACACTATTGCTACGATAGGTAGATATCTGCAAACGCTATTTCCTTGCAAGGAAGTGTCGCATTTACATTCATTTGAAGTGTAGACGAGGAATACATAACACTTCGCAAATCATATTATATCTTACCATGAAACATAGAAATGAGATGCGATATCGCGTTTTAAGGAGCATTAGGACTCTATTGCTACGATACCTAGGCATCTGCAGACGCTATTTCCTAGCAAGGAAGTGTCGCATTTACATTCATTTGAAGTGTAGGCGAGGAATACATAACACTTTACAATGAATATTGTATCTTACCATCCAACATAGTAATGAGATGCGATATCGCGTTTTAAGAATCATAAGAACTCTATTGCTACGATACGTAGACATCTGCAAACGCTATTTTCTTGCAAGGAAGAGTCGCATTTTCATTCATTTGAAGTGTAGACGAGTAATACATAGCACTTCGCAAATCATATTATATCTTACCATGAAACATAGAAATGAGGTGCGATATCGCGTTTTAAGAAGCACTAGAACACTTTTGCTACGATAGGTAGACATTTGCAAACGCTATTTCCTTGCAAGCAAGTGTCGCATTTACATTCATTTGAAGTGTAGACGTGGAATACATAACACTTCGCAAATCATGCTATATCTTAACATGAAACATAGAAGTGAGAAGCGATATCGCGTTTTAAAAAGCATCAGAACTCTATTACTACGATACGTAGACATCTGCAAATGCTATTTCCTAGCAAGGAAGTGTCGCATTTACATTCATTTAAAGTGTAGACGAGGAATACATAACACTTCGCAAATCATATTATATCTTACCATGAAACATAGAAATGAGATGCGATATCGCGTTTTAAGAAGCATTAGAACTCTATTGCTACGATACGTAGACATCTGCAAACACTATTTCCTTGCAAGGAAGTGTCGCATTTTCATTCATTTGAAGTGTAGACGAGGAATACGTAACACTTCGCAAATCATATTATATCTTACCATGAAACATAGATATGAGATGCATTATCTCGTTTTAAGAAGCATTTGAACTCTATTCCTTCGAAACGTAGACATCTGCAAACGCTATTTCCTTGCAAGGAAGTGACGCATTTACATTCATTTGAAGTGTAGACGAGGAATACCTAACAGTTCGCAAATCATAGTATATCTTACCATGTAACATAGAAATGAGTTGCGATTTCGCGTTTTAAGAAGCATTAGGACACTATTGCTACGATAGGTAGATATCTGCAAACGCTATCTCCTTGCAAGGAAGTGTCGCATTTACATTCATTTGAAGTGTAGACGAGGAATACATAACACTTCGCAAATCATATTATATCTTACCATGAAACATTGAAATGAGATGCGATATCGCGTTTTAAGGAGCATTAGAATTCTATTGCTACGATACCTAGACATCTGCAGACGCTATTTCCTAGCAAGGAAGTGTCGCATTTACATTCATTTGAAGTGTAGACGAGGAATACATAACACTTCGCAATGTATATTACATCTTATCATGAAACATGTAAATGAGATGCGATATCTCGTTTTAAGAAGCATTTGAACTCTATTGCTACGATACGTAGACATCTGCAGAAGCTATTACCTTGCAAGGAAGTGTCGCGGTTTCATTCATTTGAAGTGTAGACGAGTAATACATAACACTTCGCAAATCATATTATATCTTACTATGAAACATAGAAATGAGATGCGATATCGCGTTTTAAGAAGCATTAGAACACTATTGCTACGATAGGTAGACATTTGCAAACGCTATTCCCTTGCAAGGAAGTGTCGCATTTACATTCATTTGAAGTGTAGACGAGGAATACATATCACTTCGCAAATCATATTATATCTTACCATGAAACATAGAAATGAGATGCGATATCGCGTTTTAAGAAGCATTAGAACTCTACTGCTACGATACCTAAACATCTGCAGACGCTATTTCCTAGCAAGGAAGTGTCGCATTTACATTCATTTGAAGTGTAGACGAGGAATACATGACACTTCGCAAATCATATTATATCTTACCATGAAACATAGAAATGAGATGCGATATCGCGTTTTAAGAAGCATTAGAACTCTATTGCTTCGATACGTAGACATCTGCAAACGCTATGTCCTAGCAAGGAAGTGTCGCATTTACATCCATTACAATCATAGATGAGGAATGCATAACACTTCGCAATGAACATTACATCATATCATGAAACATAGAAATGAGATGCAATATGGCGATTTAAGAAGCAATAGAACTCTATTGCTTCGATACGCAGACATCTGAAAACAATATTTCCTAGCAAGGAAGTGTCGCATTTACATTCATTTGAATCGTAGACGAGGAATGCATAACACTTCGCAATGAATATTATATCTTATCATGAAACATAGATATGGGATGCGATATCACGTTTTAAGAAGAATTAGAACTCCATCCCTACGATAAGTCGACATCTGCAAACGCTATTTCCTTGCAAGGAAGTGTCGCATTTACATTCATTTGAAGTGTAGACGAGGAATACTTAAAACTTCGCCAATCATATTATATCTTACCATGAAACATAGAAATGAGATGCGATATCGCGTTTTAAGTATCATTCAAACTCTATCCCTACGATACGTAAACATCTGCAAACGCTATTTCCTAGCAAGGAAGTGTCGCATTTACATTCACTTGAATCGTGGACGAGGAATGCATAACACTTCGCAATGAATATTATATCTTATCATGAAACATAGATATGAGATGCGATGTCTCGTTTTAAGAAGCATTTGAACTCTATTGCTTCGATACGTAGACATCTGCAAACGCTATGTCCTAGCAAGGAAGTGTCGCATTTACATTCATTTGAATCGTAGACGAGGAATGCATAACACTCCGCAATGAATGTTATATCTTATCACGAAACATAGATATGAGATGCGATATCTCGTTTTAAGAAGCATTTGAACTCTGTTGCTTAGATTCGTAGACATCTGCAAACACTATTTCCTTGCAAGGAAGTGTCGCATTTACATTCTTCTTAAGTGAATACGAGGTATACATAACACTTTACAATGAATATTGTATCTTATCATGCAACATAGTAATGAGATGCGATATCGCGTTTTAAGAAGCATTAGAAATCTATTGCTACGATACGTAGACATCTGCAAACGCCATTTCCTAGCGAGGAAGTGTCGCATTTACATTCATTTGAAGTGTAGACGAGGAATACATGACACTTCGCAAATCATATTATATCTTACCATGAAACATAGAAATGAGGTGCGATATCGCGTTTTAAGAAGCATTAGAACTCTATTGCTTCGATACGTAGACATCTGCAAACGCTATGTCCTAGCAAGGAAGTGTCGCATTTACATTCATTTGAAGTGTAGACGAGGAATACCTAACAGTTCGCAAATCATAGTATTTCTTACCATGTAACACAGAAATGAGTTGCGATTTCGCGTTTTAAGAAGCATTAGGACACTATTGCTACGATAGGTAGATATCTGCAAACGCTATCTCCTTGCAAGAAAGTGTCGCATTTACATTCATTTGAAGTGTAGACGAGGAATACATAACACTTCGCAAATCATATTATATTTTACCATGATACACAGAAATGAGTTGCGATATCGCGTTTTAAGTAGCATTGGAACTCTATTGCTACGATAGGTAGACATCTGCAAACGCTATTTCCTAGCAAGGAAGTGTCGCATTTACATTCATTTGCAATGTAGACCAGGAACACATAACACTTCGCAAATCATATTATATCTTACCATGAAACATAGAAATGAGATGCGATATCGCGTTTTAAGAATCATAAGATCTCCATTGCTACGATACGTAGACATCTGCAGACGCTATTACGTTGCAAGGAAGTGTCGCATTTACATTCTTCTGAAGAGAATACGAGGTATACATAACACTTTACAATGAATATTATATCCTATCATGCAACATAGAAATGAGATGCGATATCGCGTTCTAAGAAGAATTAGAACTCTATCCCTACGATACGTAAACATCTGCGAACGCTATTTCCTAGCAAGGAAGTGTCGCACTTACATTCATTTGAATCGTAGACGAGGAATGCATAACACTTCGTAAATCATATTATATCTTACCATGAAACATAGAAATGAGATGCGATATCGCGTTTTAAGAAGCATTAGGACTCTATTGCTACGATACCTAGACATCTGCAGACGCTATTTCCTAGCAAGGAAGTGTCGCATTTTCATTCATTTGAAGTGTAGACGAGGAATACATAACACTTCGCAAATCATATTATATCTTACCATGAAACATAGATATGAGATGCAATATCTCGTTTTAAGAAGCATTTGAACTCTATTGCTTCGAAACGTAGACATCTGCAAACGCTATTTCCTTGCAAGGAAGTGTCGCATTTACATTCGTTTGAAGTGTAGACGAGGAATACCTAACAGTTCGCAAATCATAGTATATCTTACCATGTAACATAGAAATGAGTTGCGATATCGCGTTTTAAGAAGCATTAGGACACTATTGCTACGATAGGTAGATATCTGCAAACGCTATCTCCTTGCAAGGAAGTGTCGCATTTACATTCATTTGAAGTGTAGACGAGGAATACATAACACTTCGCAAATCATATTATATCTTACCATGAAACATAGAAATGGGATGCGATATCGCGTTTTAAGGAGCATTAGAATTCTATTGCTACGACACCTAGACATCTGCAGACGCTATTTCCTAGCAAGGAAGTGTCGCATTTACATTCATTTGAAGTGTAGACGAGGAATACATGACACTTCGCAAATCATATTATATCTTACCATGAAACATAGAAATGAGATGCGATATCGCGTTTTAAGAAGAATTAGAACTCTATTGCTACGATACGTAGACATCTGAAAACGCTATTTCCTAGCAAGGAAGTGTCGCATTTATATTCATTTGAAGTGTAGGCGAGGAATACATAACACTTCGCAATGAATATTACATCTTATCATGAAACATGGAAATGAGATGCGATATCTCGTTTTAAGAAGCATTTGAACTCTATTGCTACGATACGTAGACATCTGCAGACGCTATTACCTTGCAAGGAAGTGTCGCGGTTTCATTCATTTGAAGTGTAGACGAGTAATACATAACACTTCGCAAATCATATTATATCTTACTATGAAACATAGAAATGAGATGCGATATCGCGTTTTAAGAAGCATTAGAACACTATTGCTACGATAGGTAGACATTTGCAAACGCTATTTCCTTGCAAGGAAGTGTCGCATTTACATTCATTTGAAGTGTAGACGAGGAATACATAACACTTCGCAAATCATATTATATCTTACCATGAAACATAGAAATGAGATGCGATATCGCGTTTTAAGAAGCATTAGAACTCTACTGCTACGATACCTAAACATCTGCAGACGCTATTTCCTAGCAAGGAAGTGTCGCATTTACATTCATTTGAAGTGTAGACGAGGAATACATGACACTTCGCAAATCATATTATATCTTACCATGAAACATAGAAATGAGATGCGGTATCGCGTTTTAAGAAGCATTAGAACTCTATTGCTTCGATACGTAGACATCTGCAAACGCTATGTCCTAGCAAGGAAGTGTCGCATTTACATCCATTAGAATCATAGATGAGGAATGCATAACACTTCGCAATGAACATTACATCATATCATGAAACATAGAAATGAGATGCAATATGGCGATTTAAGAAGCAATAGAACTCTATTGCTTCGATACGTAGACATCTGAAAACAATATTTCCTAGCAAGGAAGTGTCGCATTTACATTCATTTGAATCGTAGACGAGGAATGCATAACACTTCGCAATGAATATTATATCTTATCATGAAACACAGATATGAGATGCGATATCACGCTTTAAGAAGAATTAGAACTCCATCCCTACGATAAGTCGACATCTGCAAACGCTATTTCCTTGCAAGGAAGTGTCGCATTTACATTCATTTGAAGTGTAGACGAGGAATACTTAAAACTTCGCCAATCATATCATATCATACCATGAAACATAGAAATGAGATGCGATATCGCGTTTTAAGAATCATTCAAACTCTATCCCTACGATACGTAAACATCTGCAAACGCTATTTCCTAGCAAGGAAGTGTCGCATTTACATTCACTTGAATCGTGGACGAGGAATGCATAACACTTCGCAATGAATATTATATCTTATCATGAAACATAGATATGAGATGCGATGTCTCGTTTTAAGAAGCATTTGAACTCTATTGCTTCGATACGTAGACATCTGCAAACGCTATGTCCTAGCAAGGAAGTGTCGCATTTACATTCATTTGAATCGTAGACGAGGAATGCATAACACTTCGCAATGAATGTTATATCTTATCATGAAACATAGATATGAGATGCGATATCTCGTTTTAAGAAGCATTTGAACTCTGTTGCTTAGATTCGTAGACATCTGCAAACACTATTTCCTTGCAAGGAAGTGTCGCATTTACATTCTTCTTAAGTGAATACGAGGTATACATAACACTTTACAATGAATATTGTATCTTATCATGCAACATAGTAATGAGATGCGATATCGCGTTTTAAGAAGCATTAGAAATCTATTGCTACGATACGTAGACATCTGCAAACGCCATTTCCTAGCGAGGAAGTGTCGCATTTACATTCATTTGAAGTGTAGACGAGGAATACATGACACTTCGCAAATGATATTATATCTTACCATGAAACATAGAAATGAGAAGCGATATCGCGTTTTAAAAAGCATTAGAACTCTATTACTACGATACGTAGACATCTGCAAACGCTATTTCCTAGCAAGGACGTGTCGCATTCACATTCTTCTGAAGTGAATACGAGGTATACATAACACTTTACAATGAATATTATATCTTATCATGCAACATAGTAATGAGATGCGATATCGCGTTTTAAGAAGCATTAGAACTCTATTACTACGATAACTAGACATCTCCAGGCGCTATTTCCTAGCAAGGATGTGTCGCATTTACATTCATTTGGAGTGTAGACGAGGAATACATGACACTTCGCAAATGATATTATATCTTACCATGAAACATAGAAATGAGATGCGATATCGCGTTTTAAGAAGCATAAGATCTCTATTGCTACGATACGTAGACATCTGCAAACGCTATTTCCTTGCAAGGAAGTGTCGCATTTACATTCTTCTAAAGAGAATACGAGGTATACATAACACTTTACAATGAATATTATATCCCACCATGCAACATAGAAATGAGATGCGCTATCGCGTTTTAAGAATCATTAGAACTCTATCCCTACGATACGTAAACATCTGCAAACGCTATTTCCTAGCAAGGAAGTGTCGCATTAAATTCACTTGAATCGTAGACGAGGAATGCATAACACGTCGCAATGAATATTATATCTTATCTTGAAACATAGATATGAGATGCGATATCACGTTTTAAGAAGCATTAGAACTCCATCCTTACGATAAGTCGACATCTGCAAACGCTATTTCCTTGCAAGGAAGTGTCGCATTTACATTCATTTGAAGTGTAGACGAGGAATACTTAAAACTTCGCCAATCATATTATATCTTACCATGAAACATAGATATGAGATGCGATATCTCGTTTTAAGAAGCATTTGAACTCTATTGCTTCGATACGTAGACATCTGCAAACGCTATGTCCTAGCAAGGAAGTTTCGCATTTACATTCATTTGAGTCGTAGACGAGGAATGCATAACACTTCGCAATGAATATTATATCTTATCATGAGACATAGATATGAGATGCGATATCTCGTTTTGAGAAGCATTTGAACTCTATTGCTTAGATTCGTAGACATCTGCAAGCGCTATTTCCTTGCAAGGAAGTGTCAAATTTACATACTTCTGAAGAGAATACGAGGTATACATAACACTTTACAATGAATATTATATCCTATCATGCAACATAGAAATGAGATGCGATATCGCGTTTTAAGAAGAATTAGAACTCTATCCCTACGATACGTAAACATCTGCGAACGCTATTTCCTAGCAAGGAAGTGTCGCATTTACATTCATTTGAATCGTAGACGAGGAATGCATAACACTTCGCAAATCATATTATATCTTACCATGAAACATAGAAATGAAATGCGATATCGCGTTTTAAGAAGCATTAGAATTCTATTGCTACGATACGTAGACATCTGCAAACGCTTTTTCCTAGCAAGGAAGTGTCGCATTTACATTCATTTGAAGTGTAGACGAGGAATACATGACACTTCGCAAATCATATTATATCTTACCATGCAACATAGAAAGGAGATGCGATATCGCGTTTTAAGAAGCATTAGAAATCTATTGCTACGATACGTAGACATCTGCAAACGCTTTTTCCTAGCAAGGAAGTGTCGTATTTACATTCATTTGAAGTGTAGGCGAGGAATGCATAACACGTCGCAATGAATATTATATCTTATCTGGAAACATAGATATGAGGTGCGATATCACGTTTTAAGAAGCATTAGAACTCCATCCCTACGATAAGTCGACATCTGCAAACGCTATTTCCTTGCAAGGAAGTGTCGCACTTACATTCATTTGAAGTGTAGACGAGGAATACTTAAAACTTCGCCAATCATAATATATCTTACCATGAAACATAGATATGAGATGCGATATCTCGTTTTAAGAAGCATTTGAACTCTATTGCTTCGATACGTAGACATCTGCAAATGCTATGTCCTAGCAAGGAAGTTTCGCATTTACATTCATTTGAGTCGTAGACGAGGAATGCATAACACTTCGCAATGAATATTATATCTTATCATGAAACATAGATATGAGATGCGATATCTCGTTTTGAGAAGCATTTGAACTCTATTGCTTAGATTCGTAGACATCTGCAAGCGCGATTTCCTTGCAAGGAAGTGTCAAATTTACATTCTTCTGAAGAGAATACGAGGTATACATAACACTTTACAATGAATATTATATCCTATCATGCAACATAGAAATGAGATGCGATATCGCGTTTTAAGAAGAATTAGAACTCTATCCCTACGATACGTAAACATCTGCGAACGCTATTTCCTAGCAAGGAAGTGTCGCATTTACATTCATTTGAATCGTAGACGAGGAATGCATAACACTTCGCAAATCATATTATATCTTACCATGAAACATAGAAATGAGATGCGATATCGCGTTTTAAGAAGCATTAGAATTCTATTGCTACGATACGTAGACATCTGCAAACGCTTTTTCCTAGCAAGGAAGTGTCGCATTTACATTCATTTGAAGTGCAGACGAGGAATACATGACACTTCGCAAATCATATTATATCTTACCATGCAACATAGAAAGGAGATGCGATATCGCGTTTTAAGAAGCAATAGAACTCTATTGCTACGATACGTAGACATCTGCAAACGCTATTTCCTAGCAAGGAAGTGTCGCATTCACGTCCATTTCAATCGTAGACGAGGAATGCATAACACTTCGCAAAGAATATTATATCTTATCATGAAACATAGATATGAGATGCAATATCTCGTCTTAAGAAGCATTTGAACACTATTGCTTCGATACGTAGAGATCTGCAAACGATATTTCCTTGCAAGGAAGTGTCGCTTTTACATTCATTTGAAGTGTAGACGAGGAATACATAACACTTCGCAAATGATATTATACCTTACCATGAAACATAGAAATGAGATGCGATATCGCGTTTTAAGAAGCATTAGAAATCTATTGCTACGATAGGTAGATATCTGCAAACGCTTTTTCCTAGCAAGGAAGTGTTGCATTTACATTCATTTGAAGAGTAGACGAGGAATACATAACACTTCGCAAATCATATTATATCTTACCATGAAACATAGGAATGAGATGCGATATCGCGTTTTAAGAAGCATTAGAACTCTATTGCTACGATACCTAGACATCTGCAAACGCTATTTCCTTGCAAGGAAGTGTCGCATTTACATTCTTCTGAAGTGAATACGAGGTAAACGTAACACTTTACATTGAATATTATATCTTATCATGCAACATAGAAATGACATGCGATATCGCGTTTTAAGAATCATAAGAACTTTATTGCTACGATACGTAGACATCTGCAAACGCTTTTTCCTAGCAAGGAAGTGTCGCATTTACATTCATTTGAAGTGTAGACGAGGACTACATGACACTTCGCAAATCATATTATATCTTACCATGAAACATAGAAATGACATGCGATATCGCGTTTTAAGAATCATAAGAACTCTATTGCTACGATACGTAGACATCTGCAAACGCTATTTTCTTTCAACGAAGTGTCGCATTTTCATTCATTTGAAGTGTAGACGAGTAATACATAACACTTCGCAAATCATATTATATCTTACCATGAAACATAGAAATGAGGTGCGATATCGCGTTTTAAGAAGCACTAGAACACTTTTGCTACGATAGGTAGGCATTTGCAAACGCTATTTCCTTGCAAGGAAGTGTCGCATTTACATTCATTTGAAGTGTAGACGAGGAATACATAACACTTCGCAAATCATATTATATCTTACCATGAAACATAGAAATGAGATGCGATATCGCGTTTTAAGAAGCAATAGAACTCTATTTCTACGATACGTAGACATCTGCAAACGCTATTTCCTAGCAAGGAAGTGTCGCATTCACGTCCATTTCAATCGTAGACGAGGAATGCATAACACTTCGCAATGAATATTATATCTTATCATGAAACATA
Source organism: Xylocopa sonorina (assembly GCF_050948175.1). NCBI lineage: Eukaryota > Metazoa > Arthropoda > Insecta > Hymenoptera > Apidae > Xylocopa > Xylocopa sonorina. Next base: position 7,208,583 of record NW_027490090.1, read on the forward strand.
GATATGAGATGCAATATCTCGTCTTAAGAAGCATTTGAACTCTATTGCTTCGATACGTAGAGATCTGCAAACGATATTTCCTTGCAAGGAAGTGTCGCTTTTACATTCATTTGAAGTGTAGACGAGGAATACATAACACTTCGCAAATCATATTATATCTTACCATGAAACATAGAAATGAGATGCGATATCGCGTTTTAAGAAGCATTAGATATCTATTGCTACGATACGTAGACATCTGCAAACGCTTTTTCCTAGCAAGGAAGTGTCGCATTTACATTCATTTGAAGTGTAGACGAGGACTACATAACACTTAGCAAATCATATTATATCTTACCATGAAACATTGAAATGACATGCGATATCGCGTTTTAAGAATCATAAGAACTCTATTGCTACGATACGTAGACATCTGCAAACGCTATTTTCTTGGAAGGAAGTGTCGCATTTTCATTCATTTGAAGTGTAGACGAGTAATACATAACACTTCGCAAATCATATTATATCTTACCATGAAACATAGAAATGAGGTGCGATATCGTGTTTTAAGAAGCACTAGAACACTTTTGCTACGATAGGAAGACATTTGCAAACGCTATTACCTTGCAAGGAAGTGTCGCATTTACATTCATTTGATGTGTGGACGTGGAATACATGACACTTCGCAAATCATATTATATCTTACCATGAAACATAGAAATGAGATGCGATATCGCGTTTTAAGAAGCATTAGAACTCTATTGCTACGATACCTAGACATCTGCATACGTTATTTCCAAGCAGGGAAGTGTCGCATTTACATTTATTTGAAGTGTAGACGAGGAATACATGACACTTCGCAAATCATATTATATCTTACCATGAAACATAGAAATGAGGTGCGATATCGCGTTTTAAAAAGCATTAGAACTCTATTGCTACGATAGCTAGACATCTGCAGACGCTATTTTCTAGCAAGGAAGTGTCGCATTTACATTCACTTGAAGTGTAGACGAGGAATACATGACACTTCGCAAATCATATTATATCTTACCATGAAACATAGAAATGAGATGCGATATCGTGTTTTAAGAAGCATTAGAACTCTATTGCTACGATACCTAGACATCTGCATACGCTATTTCCAAGCAGGGAAGTGTCGCATTTACATTCTTCTGAAGTGTAGGCGAGGAATGCATAACACGTCGCAATGAATATTATATCTTATCATGAAACGTAGATATGAGATGCAATATCTCGTCTTAAGAAGCATTTGAACTCTATTGCTTCGATACGTAGAGATCTGCAAACGATATTTCCTTGCAAGGAAGTGTCGCTTTTACATTCATTTGAAGTGTAGACGAGGAATACATAACACTTCGCAAATGATATTATATCTTACCATGAAACATAGAAATGAGATGCGATATCGCGTTTTAAGAAGCATTAGAAATCTATTGCTACGATACGTAGACATCTGCAAACGCTTTTTCCTAGCAAGGAAGTGTCGCATTTACATTCATTTGAAGTGTAGACGAGGACTACATAACACTTAGCAAATCATATTATATCTTACCATGAAACATAGAAATGACATGCGATATCGCGTTTTAAGAATCATAAGAACTCTATTGCTACGATACGTAGACATCTGCAAACGCTATTTTCTTGAAAGGACGTGTCACATTTTCATTCATTTGAAGTGTAGACGAGTAATACATAACACTTCGCAAATCATACTATATCTTACCATGAAACATAGAAATGAGGTGCGATACCGCGTTTTAAGAAGCACTAGAACACTTTTGCTACGATAGGTAGACATTTGCAAACGCTATTTCCTTGCAAGGAAGTGTCGCATTTACATTCATTTGATGTGTGGACGTGGAATACATGACACTTCGCAAATCATATTATATCTTACCATGAAACATAGAAATGAGATACGATACCGCGCTTTAAGAAGCATTAGAAATCTATTGCTACGATACGTAGACATCTGCAAACGCTATTTCCTAGCGAGGAAGTGTCGCATTCACATTCATTTGAAGTGTAGACGAGGAATACATAACACTTCGCAAATCATATTATACCTTACCATGAAACATAGAAATGAGATGCGATATCGCGTTTTAAGAAGCATTAGAATTCTATTGCTACGATACGTAGACATCTGCAAACGCTTTTTCCCAGCAAGGAAGTGTCGCATTTACATTCATTTGAAGTGTAGACGATGAATACATGACACTTCGCAAATCATATTATATCTTACCATGCAACATAGAAAGGAGATGCGATATCGCGTTTTAAGAAGCATTAGAAATCTATTGCTACGATACGTAGACATCTGCAAACGCTTTTTCCTAGCAAGGAAGTGTCGCATTTACATTCATGTGAAGTGTAGGCGAGGAATGCATAACACGTCGCAATGAATATTATATCTTATCTTGAAACATAGATATGAGATGCGATATCACGTTTTAAGAAGCATTAGAACTCCATCCCTACGATAAGTCGACATCTGCAAACGCTATTTCCTTGCAAGGAAGTGTCGCATTTACATTCATTTGAAGTGTAGACGAGGAATACTTAAAACTTCGCCAATCATAATATATCTTACCATGAAACATAGATATGAGATGCGATATCTCGTTTTAAGAAGCATTTGAACTCTATTGCTTCGATACGTAGACATCTGCAAATGCTATGTCCTAGCAAGGAAGTTTCGCATTTACATTCATTTGAGTCGTAGACGAGGAATGCATAACACTTCGCAATGAATATTATATCTTATCATGAAACATAGATATGAGATGCGATATCTCGTTTTGAGAAGCATTTGAACTCTATTGCTTAGATTCGTAGACATCTGCAAGCGCTATTTTCTTGCAAGGAAGTGTCAAATTTACATTCTTCTGAAGAGAATACGAGGTATACATAACACTTTACAATGAATATTATATCCTATCATGTAACATAGAAATGAGCTGCGATATCGCGTTTTAAGAAGAATTAGAACTCTATCCCTACGATACGTAAACATCTGCGAACGCTATTTCCTAGCAAGGAAGTGTCGCATTTACATTCGTTTGAATCGTAGACGAGGAATGCATAACACTTCGCAAATCATATTATATCTTACCATGAAACATAGAAATGAGATGCGATATCGCGTTCTAAGAAGCATTAGAACACTATTGCTACGATAGGTGGACATCTGCAAACGCTTTTTCCTAGCAAGGAAGTGTCGCATTTACATTCATTTGAAGTGCAGACGAGGAATACATGACACTTCGCAAATCATATTATATCTTACCATGCAACATAGAAAGGAGATGCGATATCGCGTTTTAAGAAGCAATAGAACTCTATTGCTACGATACGTAGACATCTGCAAACGCTATTTCCTAGCAAGGAAGTGTCGCATTCACGTCCATTTCAATCGTAGACGAGGAATGCATAACACTTCGCAAAGAATATTATATCTTATCATGAAACATAGATATGAGATGCAATATCTCGTCTTAAGAAGCATTTGAACACTATTGCTTCGATACGTAGAGATCTGCAAACGATATTTCCTTGCAAGGAAGTGTCGCTTTTACATTCATTTGAAGTGTAGACGAGGAATACATAACACTTCGCAAATGATATTATATCTTACCATGAAACATAGAAATGAGATGCGATATCGCGTTTTAAGAAGCATTAGAAATCTATTGCTACGATACGTAGACATCTGCAAACGCTTTTTCCTAGCAAGGAAGTGTCGCATTTACATTCATTTGAAGTGTAGACGAGGACTACATAACACTTAGCAAATCATATTATATCTTACCATGAAACATAGAAATGACATGCGATATCGCGTTTTAAGAATCATAAGAACTCTATTGCTACGATACGTAGACATCTGCAAACGCTATTTTCTTGGAAGGAAGTGTCGCATTTTCATTCATTTGAAGTGTAGACGAGTAATACATAACACTTCGCAAATCATATTATATCTTACCATGAAACATAGAAATGAGGTGCGATATCGTGTTTTAAGAAGCACTAGAACACTTTTGCTACGATAGGAAGACATTTGCAAACGCTATTACCTTGCAAGGAAGTGTCGCATTTACATTCATTTGATGTGTGGACGTGGAATACATGACACTTCGCAAATCATATTATATCTTACCATGAAACATAGAAATGAGATGCGATATCGCGTTTTAAGAAGCATTAGAACTCTATTGCTACGATACCTAGACATCTGCATACGTTATTTCCAAGCAGGGAAGTGTCGCGTTTACATTTATTTGAAGTGTAGACGAGGAATACATGACACTTCGCAAATCATATTATATCTTACCATGAAACATAGAAATGAGGTGCGATATCGCGTTTTAAAAAGCATTAGAACTCTATTGCTACGATAGCTAGACATCTGCAGACGCTATTTTCTAGCAAGGAAGTGTCGCATTTACATTCACTTGAAGTGTAGACGAGGAATACATGACACTTCGCAAATCATATTATATCTTACCATGAAACATAGAAATGAGATGCGATATCGTGTTTTAAGAAGCATTAGAACTCTATTGCTACGATACCTAGACATCTGCATACGCTATTTCCAAGCAGGGAAGTGTCGCATTTACATTCTTCTGAAGTGTAGGCGAGGAATGCATAACACGTCGCAATGAATATTATATCTTATCATGAAACGTAGATATGAGATGCAATATCTCGTCTTAAGAAGCATTTGAACTCTATTGCTTCGATACGTAGAGATCTGCAAACGATATTTCCTTGCAAGGAAGTGTCGCTTTTACATTCATTTGAAGTGTAGACGAGGAATACATAACACTTCGCAAATGATATTATATCTTACCATGAAACATAGAAATGAGATGCGATATCGCGTTTTAAGAAGCATTAGAAATCTATTGCTACGATACGTAGACATCTGCAAACGCTTTTTCCTAGCAAGGAAGTGTCGCATTTACATTCATTTGAAGTGTAGACGAGGACTACATAACACTTAGCAAATCATATTATATCTTACCATGAAACATAGAAATGACATGCGATATCGCGTTTTAAGAATCATAAGAACTCTATTGCTACGATACGTAGACATCTGCAAACGCTATTTTCTTGAAAGGACGTGTCGCATTTTCATTCATTTGAAGTGTAGACGAGTAATACATAACACTTCGCAAATCATACTATATCTTACCATGAAACATAGAAATGAGGTGCGATACCGCGTTTTAAGAAGCACTAGAACACTTTTGCTACGATAGGTAGACATTTGCAAACGCTATTTCCTTGCAAGGAAGTGTCGCATTTACATTCATTTGATGTGTGGACGTGGAATACATGACACTTCGCAAATCATATTATATCTTACCATGAAACATAGAAATGAGATACGATACCGCGCTTTAAGAAGCATTAGAAATCTATTGCTACGATACGTAGACATCTGCAAACGCTATTTCCTAGCGAGGAAGTGTCGCATTCACATTCATTTGAAGTGTAGACGAGGAATACATAACACTTCGCAAATCATATTATATCTTACCATGAAACATAGAAATGAGATGCGATATCGCGTTTTAAGAAGCATTAGAATTCTATTGCTACGATACGTAGACATCTGCAAACGCTTTTTCCCAGCAAGGAAGTGTCGCATTTACATTCATTTGAAGTGTAGACGATGAATACATGACACTTCGCAAATCATATTATATCTTACCATGCAACATAGAAAGGAGATGCGATATCGCGTTTTAAGAAGCATTAGAAATCTATTGCTACGATACGTAGACATCTGCAAACGCTTTTTCCTAGCAAGGAAGTGTCGCATTTACATTCATGTGAAGTGTAGGCGAGGAATGCATAACACGTCGCAATGAATATTATATCTTATCTTGAAACATAGATATGAGATGCGATATCACGTTTTAAGAAGCATTAGAACTCCATCCCTACGATAAGTCGACATCTGCAAACGCTATTTCCTTGCAAGGAAGTGTCGCATTTACATTCATTTGAAGTGTAGACGAGGAATACTTAAAACTTCGCCAATCATAATATATCTTACCATGAAACATAGATATGAGATGCGATATCTCGTTTTAAGAAGCATTTGAACTCTATTGCTTCGATACGTAGACATCTGCAAATGCTATGTCCTAGCAAGGAAGTTTCGCATTTACATTCATTTGAGTCGTAGACGAGGAATGCATAACACTTCGCAATGAATATTATATCTTATCATGAAACATAGATATGAGATGCGATATCTCGTTTTGAGAAGCATTTGAACTCTATTGCTTAGATTCGTAGACATCTGCAAGCGCTATTTTCTTGCAAGGAAGTGTCAAATTTACATTCTTCTGAAGAGAATACGAGGTATACATAACACTTTACAATGAATATTATATCCTATCATGCAACATAGGAATGAGCTGCGATATCGCGTTTTAAGAAGAATTAGAACTCTATCCCTACGATACGTAAACATCTGCGAACGCTATTTCCTAGCAAGGAAGTGTCGCATTTACATTCGTTTGAATCGTAGACGAGGAATGCATAACACTTCGCAAATCATATTATATCTTACCATGAAACATAGAAATGAGATGCGATATCGCGTTCTAAGAAGCATTAGAACACTATTGCTACGATAGGTGGACATCTGCAAACGCTTTTTCCTAGCAAGGAAGTGTCGCATTTACATTCATTTGAAGTGCAGACGAGGAATACATGACACTTCGCAAATCATATTATATCTTACCATGCAACATAGAAAGGAGATGCGATATCGCGTTTTAAGAAGCAATAGAACTCTATTGCTACGATACGTAGACATCTGCAAACGCTATTTCCTAGCAAGGAAGTGTCGCATTCACGTCCATTTCAATCGTAGACGAGGAATGCATAACACTTCGCAAAGAATATTATATCTTATCATGAAACTTAGATATGAGATGCAATATCTCGTCTTAAGAAGCATTTGAACACTATTGCTTCGATACGTAGAGATCTGCAAACGATATTTCCTTGCAAGGAAGTGTCGCTTTTACATTCATTTGAAGTGTAAACGAGGAATACATAACACTTCGCAAATGATATTATATCTTACCATGAAACATAGAAATGAGATGCGATATCGCGTTTTAAGAAGCATTAGAAATCTATTGCTACGATAGGTAGATATCTGCAAACGCTTTTTCCTAGCAAGGAAGTGTTGCATTTACATTCATTTGAAGAGTAGACGAGGAATACATAACACTTCGCAAATCATACTATATCTTACCATGAAACATAGGAATGAGATGCGATATCGCGTTTTAAGAAGCATTAGAACTCTATTGCTACGATACCTAGACATCTGCAAACGCTATTTCCTTGCAAGGAAGTGTCGCATTTACATTCTTCTGAAGTGAATACGAGGTAAACGTAACACTTTACATTGAATATTATATCTTATCATGCAACATAGAAATGACATGCGATATCGCGTTTTAAGAATCATAAGAACTTTATTGCTACGATACGTAGACATCTGCAAACGCTTTTTCCTAGCAAGGAAGTGTCGCATTTACATTCATTTGAAGTGTAGACGAGGACTACATAACACTTAGCAAATCATATTATATCTTACCATGAAACATTGAAATGACATGCGATATCGCGTTTTAAGAATCATAAGAACTCTATTGCTACGATACGTAGACATCTGCAAACGCTATTTTCTTGCAAGGAAGTGTCGCATTTTCATTCATTTGAAGTGTAGACGAGTAATACATAACACTTCGCAAATCATATTATATCTTACCATAAAACATAGAAATGAGGTGCGATATCGTGTTTTAAGAAGCACTAGAACACTTTTGCTACGATAGGAAGACATTTGCAAACGCTATTACCTTGCAAGGAAGTGTCGCATTTACATTCATTTGATGTGTGGACGTGGAATACATGACACTTCGCAAATCATATTATATCTTACCATGAAACATAGAAATGAGATGCGATATCGCGTTTTAAGAAGCATTAGAACTCTATTGCTACGATACCTAGACATCTGCATACGTTATTTCCAAGCAGGGAAGTGTCGCATTTACATTTATTTGAAGTGTAGACGAGGAATACATGACACATCGCAAATCATATTATATCTTACCATGAAACATAGAAATGAGGTGCGATATCGCGTTTTAAAAAGCATTAGAACTCTATTGCTACGATAGCTAGACATCTGCAGACGCTATTTTCTAGCAAGGAAGTGTCGCATTTACATTCACTTGAAGTGTAGACGAGGAATACATGACACTTCGCAAATCATATTATATCTTACCATGAAACATAGAAATGAGATGCGATATCGTGTTTTAAGAAGCATTAGAACTCTATTGCTACGATACCTAGACATCTGCATACGCTATTTCCAAGCAGGGAAGTGTCGCATTTACATTCTTCTGAAGTGTAGGCGAGGAATGCATAACACGTCGCAATGAATATTATATCTTATCATGAAACGTAGATATGAGATGCAATATCTCGTCTTAAGAAGCATTTGAACTCTATTGCTTCGATACGTAGAGATCTGCAAACGATATTTCCTTGCAAGGAAGTGTCGCTTTTACATTCATTTGAAGTGTAGACGAGGAATACATAACACTTCGCAAATGATATTATATCTTACCATGAAACATAGAAATGAGATGCGATATCGCGTTTTAAGAAGCATTAGAAATCTATTGCTACGATACGTAGACATCTGCAAACGCTTTTTCCTAGCAAGGAAGTGTCGCATTTACATTCATTTGAAGTGTAGACGAGGACTACATAACACTTAGCAAATCATATTATATCTTACCATGAAACATAGAAATGACATGCGATATCGCGTTTTAAGAATCATAAGAACTCTATTGCTACGATACGTAGACATCTGCAAACGCTATTTTCTTGAAAGGACGTGTCGCATTTTCATTCATTTGAAGTGTAGACGAGTAATACATAACACTTCGCAAATCATACTATATCTTACCATGAAACATAGAAATGAGGTGCGATACCGCGTTTTAAGAAGCACTAGAACACTTTTGCTACGATAGGTAGACATTTGCAAACGCTATTTCCTTGCAAGGAAGTGTCGCATTTACATTCATTTGATGTGTGGACGTGGAATACATGACACTTCGCAAATCATATTATATCTTACCATGAAACATAGAAATGAGATACGATACCGCGCTTTAAGAAGCATTAGAAATCTATTGCTACGATACGTAGACATCTGCAAACGCTATTTCCTAGCGAGGAAGTGTCGCATTCACATTCATTTGAAGTGTAGACGAGGAATACATAACACTTCGCAAATCATATTATATCTTACCATGAAACATAGAAATGAGATGCGATATCGCGTTTTAAGAAGCATTAGAATTCTATTGCTACGATACGTAGACATCTGCAAACGCTTTTTCCCAGCAAGGAAGTGTCGCATTTACATTCATTTGAAGTGTAGACGATGAATACATGACACTTCGCAAATCATATTATATCTTACCATGCAACATAGAAAGGAGATGCGATATCGCGTTTTAAGAAGCATTAGAAATCTATTGCTACGATACGTAGACATCTGCAAACGCTTTTTCCTAGCAAGGAAGTGTCGCATTTACATTCATGTGAAGTGTAGGCGAGGAATGCATAACACGTCGCAATGAATATTATATCTTATCTTGAAACATAGATATGAGATGCGATATCACGTTTTAAGAAGCATTAGAACTCCATTCCTACGATAAGTCGACATCTGCAAACGCTATTTCCTTGCAAGGAAGTGTCGCATTTACATTCATTTGAAGTGTAGACGAGGAATACTTAAAACTTCGCCAATCATAATATATCTTACCATGAAACATAGATATGAGATGCGATATCTCGTTTTAAGAAGCATTTGAACTCTATTGCTTCGATACGTAGACATCTGCAAATGCTATGTCCTAGCAAGGAAGTTTCGCATTTACATTCATTTGAGTCGTAGACGAGGAATGCATAACACTTCGCAATGAATATTATATCTTATCATGAAACATAGATATGAGATGCGATATCTCGTTTTGAGAAGCATTTGAACTCTATTGCTTAGATTCGTAGACATCTGCAAGCGCTATTTTCTTGCAAGGAAGTGTCAAATTTACATTCTTCTGAAGAGAATACGAGGTATACATAACACTTTACAATGAATATTATATCCTATCATGCAACATAGAAATGAGCTGCGATATCGCGTTTTAAGAAGAATTAGAACTCTATCCCTACGATACGTAAACATCTGCGAACGCTATTTCCTAGCAAGGAAGTGTCGCATTTACATTCGTTTGAATCGTAGACGAGGAATGCATAACACTTCGCAAATCATATTATATCTTACCATGAAACATAGAAATGAGATGCGATATCGCGTTCTAAGAAGCATTAGAACACTATTGCTACGATAGGTGGACATCTGCAATCGCTATTTCCTTGCAAGGAAGTGTCGCATTTACATTCATTTGAAGTGTAGACGAGGACTACATAACACTTAGCAAATCATATTATATCTTACCACGAAACATTGAAATGACATGCGATATCGCGTTTTAAGAAGCATTAGAACTCTATTGCTACGATACCTAGACATCTGCAAACGCTATTTCCTTGCAAGGAAGTGTCGCATTTACATTCTTCTGAAGTGAATACGAGGTAAACGTAACACTTTACATTGAATATTATATCTTATCATGCAACATAGAAATGACATGCGATATCGCGTTTTAAGAATCATAAGAACCTTATTGCTACGATACGTAGACATCTGCAAACGCTTTTTCCTAGCAAGGAAGTGTCGCATTTACATTCATTTGAAGTGTAGACGAGGACTACATGACACTTCGCAAATCATATTATATCTTACCATGAAACATAGAAATGACATGCGATATCGCGTTTTAAGAATCATAAGAACTCTATTGCTACGATACGTAGACATCTGCAAACGCTATTTTCTTTCAACGAAGTGTCGCATTTTCATTCATTTGAAGTGTAGACGAGTAATACATAACACTTCGCAAATCATATTATATCTTACCATGAAACATAGAAATGAGGTGCGATATCGCGTTTTAAGAAGCACTAGAACACTTTTGCTACGATAGGTAGGCATTTGCAAACGCTATTTCCTTGCAAGGAAGTGTCGCATTTACATTCATTTGAAGTGTAGACGAGGAATACATAACACTTCGCAAATCATATTATTTCTTACCATGAAACATAGAAATGAGATGCGATATCGCGTTTTAAGAAGCAATAGAACTCTATTTCTACGATACGTAGACATCTGCAAACGCTATTTCCTAGCAAGGAAGTGTCGCATTCACGTCCATTTCAATCGTAGACGAGGAATGCATAACACTTCGCAATGAATATTATATCTTATCATGAAACATAGATATGAGATGCAATATCTCGTCTTAAGAAGCATTTGAACTCTATTGCTTCGATACGTAGAGATCTGCAAACGATATTTCCTTGCAAGGAAGTGTCGCTTTTACATTCATTTGAAGTGTAGACGAGGAATACATAACACTTCGCAAATCATATTATATCTTACCATGAAACATAGAAATGAGATGCGATATCGCGTTTTAAGAAGCATTAGATATCTATTGCTACGATACGTAGACATCTGCAAACGCTTTTTCCTAGCAAGGAAGTGTCGCATTTACATTCATTTGAAGTGTAGACGAGGACTACATAACACTTAGCAAATCATATTATATCTTACCATGAAACATTGAAATGACATGCGATATCGCGTTTTAAGAATCATAAGAACTCTATTGCTACGATACGTAGACATCTGCAAACGCTATTTTCTTGCAAGGAAGTGTCGCATTTTCATTCATTTGAAGTGTAGACGAGTAATACATAACACTTCGCAAATCATATTATATCTTACCATGAAACATAGAAATGAGGTGCGATATCGTGTTTTAAGAAGCACTAGAACACTTTTGCTACGATAGGTAGGCATTTGCAAACGCTATTTCCTTGCAAGGAAGTGTCGCATTTACATTCATTTGAAGTGTAGACGAGGAATACATAACACTTCGCAAATCATATTATTTCTTACCATGAAACATAGAAATGAGATGCGATATCGCGTTTTAAGAAGCAATAGAACTCTATTTCTACGATACGTAGACATCTGCAAACGCTATTTCCTAGCAAGGAAGTGTCGCATTCACGTCCATTTCAATCGTAGACGAGGAATGCATAACACTTCGCAATGAATATTATATCTTATCATGAAACATAGATATGAGATGCAATATCTCGTCTTAAGAAGCATTTGAACTCTATTGCTTCGATACGTAGAGATCTGCAAACGATATTTCCTTGCAAGGAAGTGTCGCTTTTACATTCATTTGAAGTGTAGACGAGGAATACATAACACTTCGCAAATCATATTATATCTTACCATGAAACATAGAAATGAGATGCGATATCGCGTTTTAAGAAGCATTAGATATCTATTGCTACGATACGTAGACATCTGCAAACGCTTTTTCCTAGCAAGGAAGTGTCGCATTTACATTCATTTGAAGTGTAGACGAGGACTACATAACACTTAGCAAATCATATTATATCTTACCATGAAACATTGAAATGACATGCGATATCGCGTTTTAAGAATCATAAGAACTCTATTGCTACGATACGTAGACATCTGCAAACGCTATTTTCTTGCAAGGAAGTGTCGCATTTTCATTCATTTGAAGTGTAGACGAGTAATACATAACACTTCGCAAATCATATTATATCTTACCATGAAACATAGGAATGAGGTGCGATATCGCGTTTTAAGAAGCATTAGAACTCTATTGCTACGATACCTAGACATCTGCAAACGCTATTTCCTTGCAAGGAAGTGTCGCATTTACATTCTTCTGAAGTGAATACGAGGTAAACGTAACACTTTACATTGAATATTATATCTTATCATGCAACATAGAAATGACATGCGATATCGCGTTTTAAGAATCATAAGAACTTTATTGCTACGATACGTAGACATCTGCAAACGCTTTTTCCTAGCAAGGAAGTGTCGCATTTACATTCATTTGAAGTGTAGACGAGGACTACATGACACTTCGCAAATCATATTATATCTTACCATGAAACATAGAAATGACATGCGATATAGCGTTTTAAGAATCATAAGAACTCTATTGCTACGATACGTAGACATCTGCAAACGCTATTTTCTTTCAACGAAGTGTCGCATTTTCATTCATTTGAAGTGTAGACGAGTAATACATAACACTTCGCAAATCATATTATATCTTACCATGAAACATAGAAATGAGGTGCGATATCGCGTTTTAAGAAGCACTAGAACACTTTTGCTACGATAGGTAGGCATTTGCAAACGCTATTTCCTTGCAAGGAAGTGTCGCATTTACATTCATTTGAAGTGTAGACGAGGAATACATAACACTTCGCAAATCATATTATATCTTACCATGAAACATAGAAATGAGATGCGATATCGCGTTTTAAGAAGCAATAGAACTCTATTTCTACGATACGTAGACATCTGCAAACGCTATTTCCTAGCAAGGAAGTGTCGCATTCACGTCCATTTCAATCGTAGACGAGGAATGCATAACACTTCGCAATGAATATTATATCTTATCATGAAACATAGATATGAGATGCAATATCTCGTCTTAAGAAGCATTTGAACTCTATTGCTTCGATACGTAGAGATCTGCAAACGATATTTCCTTGCAAGGAAGTGTCGCTTTTACATTCATTTGAAGTGTAGACGAGGAATACATAACACTTCGCAAATCATATTATATCTTACCATGAAACATAGAAATGAGATGCGATATCGCGTTTTAAGAAGCATTAGATATCTATTGCTACGATACGTAGACATCTGCAAACGCTTTTTCCTAGCAAGGAAGTGTCGCATTTACATTCATTTGAAGTGTAGACGAGGACTACATAACACTTAGCAAATCATATTATATCTTACCATGAAACATTGAAATGACATGCGATATCGCGTTTTAAGAATCATAAGAACTCTATTGCTACGATACGTAGACATCTGCAAACGCTATTTTCTTGCAAGGAAGTGTCGCATTTTCATTCATTTGAAGTGTAGACGAGTAATACATAACACTTCGCAAATCATATTATATCTTACCATGAAACATAGAAATGAGGTGCGATATCGTGTTTTAAGAAGCACTAGAACACTTTTGCTACGATAGGAAGACATTTGCAAACGCTATTACCTTGCAAGGAAGTGTCGCATTTACATTCATTTGATGTGTGGACGTGGAATACATGACACTTCGCAAATCATATTATATCTTACCATGAAACATAGAAATGAGATGCGATATCGCGTTTTAAGAAGCATTAGAACTCTATTGCTACGATACCTAGACATCTGCATACGTTATTTCCAAGCAGGGAAGTGTCGCATTTACATTTATTTGAAGTGTAGACGAGGAATACATGACACTTCGCAAATCATATTATATCTTACCATGAAACATAGAAATGAGATGCGATATCGTGTTTTAAGAAGCATTAGAACTCTATTGCTACGATACCTAGACATCTGCATACGCTATTTCCAAGCAGGGAAGTGTCGCATTTACATTCTTCTGAAGTGTAGGCGAGGAATGCATAACACGTCGCAATGAATATTATATCTTATCATGAAACGTAGATATGAGATGCAATATCTCGTCTTAAGAAGCATTTGAACTCTATTGCTTCGATACGTAGAGATCTGCAAACGATATTTCCTTGCAAGGAAGTGTCGCTTTTACATTCATTTGAAGTGTAGACGAGGAATACATAACACTTCGCAAATGATATTATATCTTACCATGAAACATAGAAATGAGATGCGATATCGCGTTTTAAGAAGCATTAGAAATCTATTGCTACGATACGTAGACATCTGCAAACGCTTTTTCCTAGCAAGGAAGTGTCGCATTTACATTCATTTGAAGTGTAGACGAGGACTACATAACACTTAGCAAATCATATTATATCTTACCATGAAACATAGAAATGACATGCGATATCGCGTTTTAAGAATCATAAAAACTCTATTGCTACGATACGTAGACATCTGCAAACGCTATTTTCTTGAAAGGACGTGTCGCATTTTCATTCATTTGAAGTGTAGACGAGTAATACATAACACTTCGCAAATCATACTATATCTTACCATGAAACATAGAAATGAGGTGCGATACCGCGTTTTAAGAAGCACTAGAACACTTTTGCTACGATAGGTAGACATTTGCAAACGCTATTTCCTTGCAAGGAAGTGTCGCATTTACATTCATTTGATGTGTGGACGTGGAATACATGACACTTCGCAAATCATATTATATCTTACCATGAAACATAGAAATGAGATACGATACCGCGCTTTAAGAAGCATTAGAAATCTATTGCTACGATACGTAGACATCTGCAAACGCTATTTCCTAGCGAGGAAGTGTCGCATTCACATTCATTTGAAGTGTAGACGAGGAATACATAACACTTCGCAAATCATATTATATCTTACCATGAAACATAGAAATGAGATGCGATATCGCGTTTTAAGAAGCATTAGAATTCTATTGCTACGATACGTAGACATCTGCAAACGCTTTTTCCCAGCAAGGAAGTGTCGCATTTACATTCATTTGAAGTGTAGACGATGAATACATGACACTTCGCAAATCATATTATATCTTACCATGCAACATAGAAAGGAGATGCGATATCGCGTTTTAAGAAGCATTAGAAATCTATTGCTACGATACGTAGACATCTGCAAACGCTTTTTCCTAGCAAGGAAGTGTCGCATTTACATTCATGTGAAGTGTAGGCGAGGAATGCATAACACGTCGCAATGAATATTATATCTTATCTTGAAACATAGATATGAGATGCGATATCTCGTTTTGAGAAGCATTTGAACTCTATTGCTTAGATTCGTAGACATCTGCAAGCGCTATTTTCTTGCATGGAAGTGTCAAATTTACATTCTTCTGAAGAGAATACGAGGTATACATAACACTTTACAATGAATATTATATCCTATCATGCAACATAGAAATGAGCTGCGATATCGCGTTTTAAGAAGAATTAGAACTCTATCCCTACGATACGTAAACATCTGCGAACGCTATTTCCTAGCAAGGAAGTGTCGCATTTACATTCGTTTGAATCGTAGACGAGGAATGCATAACACTTCGCAAATCATATTATATCTTACCATGAAACATAGAAATGAGATGCGATATCGCGTTCTAAGAAGCATTAGAACACTATTGCTACGATAGGTGGACATCTGCAATCGCTATTTCCTTGCAAGGAAGTGTCGCATTTACATTCATTTGAAGTGTAGACGAGGACTACATAACACTTAGCAAATCATATTATATCTTACCACGAAACATTGAAATGACATGCGATATCGCGTTTTAAGAAGCATTAGAACTCTATTGCTACGATACCTAGACATCTGCAAACGCTATTTCCTTGCAAGGAAGTGTCGCATTTACATTCTTCTGAAGTGAATACGAGGTAAACGTAACACTTTACATTGAATATTATATCTTATCATGCAACATAGAAATGACATGCGATATCGCGTTTTAAGAATCATAAGAACTTTATTGCTACGATACGTAGACATCTGCAAACGCTTTTTCCTAGCAAGGAAGTGTCGCATTTACATTCATTTGAAGTGTAGACGAGGACTACATGACACTTCGCAAATCATATTATATCTTACCATGAAACATAGAAATGAGGTGCGATATCGTGTTTTAAGAAGCACTAGAACACTTTTGCTACGATAGGAAGACATTTGCAAACGCTATTACCTTGCAAGGAAGTGTCGCATTTACATTCATTTGATGTGTGGACGTGGAATACATGACACTTCGCAAATCATATTATATCTTACCATGAAACATAGAAATGAGATGCGATATCGCGTTTTAAGAAGCATTAGAACTCTATTGCTACGATACCTAGACATCTGCATACGTTATTTCCAAGCAGGGAAGTGTCGCATTTACATTTATTTGAAGTGTAGACGAGGAATACATGACACTTCGCAAATCATATTATATCTTACCATGAAACATAGAAATGAGGTGCGATATCGCGTTTTAAAAAGCATTAGAACTCTATTGCTACGATAGCTAGACATCTGCAGACGCTATTTTCTAGCAAGGAAGTGTCGCATTTACATTCACTTGAAGTGTAGACGAGGAATACATGACACTTCGCAAATCATATTATATCTTACCATGAAACATAGAAATGAGATGCGATATCGTGTTTTAAGAAGCATTAGAACTCTATTGCTACGATACCTAGACATCTGCATACGCTATTTCCAAGCAGGGAAGTGTCGCATTTACATTCTTCTGAAGTGTAGGCGAGGAATGCATAACACGTCGCAATGAATATTATATCTTATCATGAAACGTAGATATGAGATGCAATATCTCGTCTTAAGAAGCATTTGAACTCTATTGCTTCGATACGTAGAGATCTGCAAACGATATTTCCTTGCAAGGAAGTGTCGCTTTTACATTCATTTGAAGTGTAGACGAGGAATACATAACACTTCGCAAATGATATTATATCTTACCATGAAACATAGAAATGAGATGCGATATCGCGTTTTAAGAAGCATTAGAAATCTATTGCTACGATACGTAGACATCTGCAAACGCTTTTTCCTAGCAAGGAAGTGTCGCATTTACATTCATTTGAAGTGTAGACGAGGACTACATAACACTTAGCAAATCATATTATATCTTACCATGAAACATAGAAATGACATGCGATATCGCGTTTTAAGAATCATAAGAACTCTATTGCTACGATACGTAGACATCTGCAAACGCTATTTTCTTGAAAGGACGTGTCGCATTTTCATTCATTTGAAGTGTAGACGAGTAATACATAACACTTCGCAAATCATACTATATCTTACCATGAAACATAGAAATGAGGTGCGATACCGCGTTTTAAGAAGCACTAGAACACTTTTGCTACGATAGGTAGACATTTGCAAACGCTATTTCCTTGCAAGGAAGTGTCGCATTTACATTCATTTGATGTGTGGACGTGGAATACATGACACTTCGCAAATCATATTATATCTTACCATGAAACATAGAAATGAGATACGATACCGCGCTTTAAGAAGCATTAGAAATCTATTGCTACGATACGTAGACATCTGCAAACGCTATTTCCTAGCGAGGAAGTGTCGCATTCACATTCATTTGAAGTGTAGACGAGGAATACATAACACTTCGCAAATCATATTATATCTTACCATGAAACATAGAAATGAGATGCGATATCGCGTTTTAAGAAGCATTAGAATTCTATTGCTACGATACGTAGACATCTGCAAACGCTTTTTCCCAGCAAGGAAGTGTCGCATTTACATTCATTTGAAGTGTAGACGATGAATACATGACACTTCGCAAATCATATTATATCTTACCATGCAACATAGAAAGGAGATGCGATATCGCGTTTTAAGAAGCATTAGAAATCTATTGCTACGATACGTAGACATCTGCAAACGCTTTTTCCTAGCAAGGAAGTGTCGCATTTACATTCATGTGAAGTGTAGGCGAGGAATGCATAACACGTCGCAATGAATATTATATCTTATCTTGAAACATAGATATGAGATGCGATATCTCGTTTTGAGAAGCATTTGAACTCTATTGCTTAGATTCGTAGACATCTGCAAGCGCTATTTTCTTGCATGGAAGTGTCAAATTTACATTCTTCTGAAGAGAATACGAGGTATACATAACACTTTACAATGAATATTATATCCTATCATGCAACATAGAAATGAGCTGCGATATCGCGTTTTAAGAAGAATTAGAACTCTATCCCTACGATACGTAAACATCTGCGAACGCTATTTCCTAGCAAGGAAGTGTCGCATTTACATTCGTTTGAATCGTAGACGAGGAATGCATAACACTTCGCAAATCATATTATATCTTACCATGAAACATAGAAATGAGATGCGATATCGCGTTCTAAGAAGCATTAGAACACTATTGCTACGATAGGTGGACATCTGCAATCGCTATTTCCTTGCAAGGAAGTGTCGCATTTACATTCATTTGAAGTGTAGACGAGGACTACATAACACTTAGCAAATCATATTATATCTTACCACGAAACATTGAAATGACATGCGATATCGCGTTTTAAGAAGCATTAGAACTCTATTGCTACGATACCTAGACATCTGCAAACGCTATTTCCTTGCAAGGAAGTGTCGCATTTACATTCTTCTGAAGTGAATACGAGGTAAACGTAACACTTTACATTGAATATTATATCTTATCATGCAACATAGAAATGACATGCGATATCGCGTTTTAAGAATCATAAGAACTTTATTGCTACGATACGTAGACATCTGCAAACGCTTTTTCCTAGCAAGGAAGTGTCGCATTTACATTCATTTGAAGTGTAGACGAGGACTACATGACACTTCGCAAATCATATTATATCTTACCATGAAACATAGAAATGAGGTGCGATATCGTGTTTTAAGAAGCACTAGAACACTTTTGCTACGATAGGAAGACATTTGCAAACGCTATTACCTTGCAAGGAAGTGTCGCATTTACATTCATTTGATGTGTGGACGTGGAATACATGACACTTCGCAAATCATATTATATCTTACCATGAAACATAGAAATGAGATGCGATATCGCGTTTTAAGAAGCATTAGAACTCTATTGCTACGATACCTAGACATCTGCATACTTTATTTCCAAGCAGGGAAGTGTCGCATTTACATTTATTTGAAGTGTAGACGAGGAATACATGACACTTCGCAAATCATATTATATCTTACCATGAAACATAGAAATGAGGTGCGATATCGCGTTTTAAAAAGCATTAGAACTCTATTGCTACGATAGCTAGACATCTGCAGACGCTATTTTCTAGCAAGGAAGTGTCGCATTTACATTCACTTGAAGTGTAGACGAGGAATACATGACACTTCGCAAATCATATTATATCTTACCATGAAACATAGAAATGAGATGCGATATCGTGTTTTAAGAAGCATTAGAACTCTATTGCTACGATACCTAGACATCTGCATACGCTATTTCCAAGCAGGGAAGTGTCGCATTTACATTCTTCTGAAGTGTAGGCGAGGAATGCATAACACGTCGCAATGAATATTATATCTTATCATGAAACGTAGATATGAGATGCAATATCTCGTCTTAAGAAGCATTTGAACTCTATTGCTTCGATACGTAGAGATCTGCAAACGATATTTCCTTGCAAGGAAGTGTCGCTTTTACATTCATTTGAAGTGTAGACGAGGAATACATAACACTTCGCAAATGATATTATATCTTACCATGAAACATAGAAATGAGATGCGATATCGCGTTTTAAGAAGCATTAGAAATCTATTGCTACGATACGTAGACATCTGCAAACGCTTTTTCCTAGCAAGGAAGTGTCGCATTTACATTCATTTGAAGTGTAGACGAGGACTACATAACACTTAGCAAATCATATTATATCTTACCATGAAACATAGAAATGACATGCGATATCGCGTTTTAAGAATCGTAAGAACTCTATTGCTACGATACGTAGACATCTGCAAACGCTATTTTCTTGAAAGGACGTGTCGCATTTTCATTCATTTGAAGTGTAGACGAGTAATACATAACACTTCGCAAATCATACTATATCTTACCATGAAACATAGAAATGAGGTGCGATACCGCGTTTTAAGAAGCACTAGAACACTTTTGCTACGATAGGTAGACATTTGCAAACGCTATTTCCTTGCAAGGAAGTGTCGCATTTACATTCATTTGATGTGTGGACGTGGAATACATGACACTTCGCAAATCATATTATATCTTACCATGAAACATAGAAATGAGATACGATACCGCGCTTTAAGAGGCATTAGAAATCTATTGCTACGATACGTAGACATCTGCAAACGCTATTTCCTAGCGAGGAAGTGTCACATTCACATTCATTTGAAGTGTAGACGAGGAATACATAACACTTCGCAAATCATATTATATCTTACCATGAAACATAGAAATGAGATGCGATATCGCGTTTTAAGAAGCATTAGAATTCTATTGCTACGATACGTAGACATCTGCAAACGCTTTTTCCCAGCAAGGAAGTGTCGCATTTACATTCATTTGAAGTGTAGACGATGAATACATGACACTTCGCAAATCATATTATATCTTACCATGCAACATAGAAAGGAGATGCGATATCGCGTTTTAAGAAGCATTAGAAATCTATTGCTACGATACGTAGACATCTGCAAACGCTTTTTCCTAGCAAGGAAGTGTCGCATTTACATTCATGTGAAGTGTAGGCGAGGAATGCATAACACGTCGCAATGAATATTATATCTTATCTTGAAACATAGATATGAGATGCGATATCACGTTTTAAGAAGCATTAGAACTCCATCCCTACGATAAGTCAACATCTGCAAACGCTATTTCCTTGCAAGGAAGTGTCGCATTTACATTCATTTGAAGTGTAGACGAGGAATACTTAAAACTTCGCCAATCATAATATATCTTACCATGAAACATAGATATGAGATGCAATATCTCGTTTTAAGAAGCATTTGAACTCTATTGCTTCGATACGTAGACATCTGCAAATGCTATGTCCTAGCAAGGAAGTTTCGCATTTACATTCATTTGAGTCGTAGACGAGGAATGCATAACACTTCGCAATGAATATTATATCTTATCATGAAACATAGATATGAGATGCGATATCTCGTTTTGAGAAGCATTTGAACTCTATTGCTTAGATTCGTAGACATCTGCAAGCGCTATTTTCTTGCAAGGAAGTGTCAAATTTACATTCTTCTGAAGAGAATACGAGGTATACATAACACTTTACAATGAATATTATATCCTATCATGCAACATAGAAATGAGCTGCGATATCGCGTTTTAAGAAGAATTAGAACTCTATCCCTACGATACGTAAACATCTGCGAACGCTATTTCCTAGCAAGGAAGTGTCGCATTTACATTCGTTTGAATCGTAGACGAGGAATGCATAACACTTCGCAAATCATATTATATCTTACCATGAAACATAGAAATGAGATGCGATATCGCGTTCTAAGAAGCATTAGAACACTATTGCTACGATAGGTGGACATCTGCAATCGCTATTTCCTTGCAAGGAAGTGTCGCATTTACATTCATTTGAAGTGTAGACGAGGACTACATAACACTTAGCAAATCATATTATATCTTACCACGAAACATTGAAATGAGGTGCGATATCGCGTTTTAAGAAGCACTAGAACACTTTTGCTACGATAGGAAGACATTTGCAAACGCTATTTCCTAGCAAGGAAGTGTCGCATTTACATTCGTTTGAATCGTAGGCGAGGAATGCATAACACTTCGCAAATCATATTATATCTTACCATGAAACATAGAAATGAGATGCGATATCGCGTTTTAAGAATCATAAGAACTCTATTGCTACGATACGTAGACATCTGCAAACGCTATTTTCTTGCAAGGAAGTGTCGCATTTTCATTCATTTGAAGTGTAGACGAGTAATACATAACACTTCGCAAATCATATTATATCTTACCATGAAACATAGAAATGAGGTGCGATATCGCGTTTTAAGAAGCACTAGAACACTTTTTTTACGATAGGAAGACATTTGCAAACGCTATTTCCTTGCAAGGAAGTGTCGCATTTACATTCATTTGATGTGTGGACGTGGAATACATGACACTTCGCAAATCATATTATATCTTACCATGAAACATAGAACTGAGATACGATATCGCGCTTTAAGAAGCATTAGAAATCTATTGCTACGATACCTAGACATCTGCATACGCTATTTCCAAGCAGGGAAGTGTCGCATTTACATTCTTCTGAAGTGAATACGAGGTATACATAACACTTTACAATGAATATTATTTCTTATCATGCAACATAGTAATGAGATGCGATATCGCGTTTTAAGAAGCATTAGAACTCTATTGCTACGATACGTAGATATCTGCACACGCTATTTCCTAGCAAGGAAGTGTCGCATTCACGTCTATTTCAATCGTAGACGAGGAATACATAACACTTCGCAACGAATATTATATCTTAGCATGAAACACAGATATGAGATGCAATATCTCGTTATAAGAAGCATTTGAACTCTATTGCTTCGATACGTAGACATCTGCAAACGCTATTTTCTTGCAAGGAAGTGTCGCTTTTACATTCATTTGAAGTGTAGACGAGGAATACATAACACATCGCAAATCATATTATATCTTACCATGAAACAGAGAAATGAGATGCGATATCGCGTTTTAAGAAGCATTAGAACTCTATTGCTACGATACCTAGACATCTGCAAACGTTATTTCCTTGCAAGGAAGTGTCGCATTTACATTCATTTGAAGTGCGGACGAGGAATACATGACACTTCGCAAATCATATTATATCCTACCATGAAACATAGAAATGAGATGCGATATCGCGCTTTAAGGAGCATTTGAACTCTATTGCTTCGAACCGCAGACATTTGCAAACGCTATTTCCTTGCAAGGAAGTGTCGCATTTACATTCATTTGAAGTGTTGACGAGGAATACATAACACTTCGCAAATCATATTATATCTTCCCATGAAACATAGAAATGAGATGCGATATCGCGTTTTAAGAAGCATTAGAACTCTATTGCTACGATACCTAGACATCTGCATACGCTATTTCCTAGCAGGGAAGTGTCGCATTTACATTTATTTGAAGAGTAGACGAGGAATACATGACACTTCGCAAATCATATTATATCTTACCATGCAACATAGTAATGAGATGCGATATCGCGTTTTAAGAAGCATTAGAACTCTATTGCTACGATACGTAGACATGTGCAAACGCTATCTCCTAGCAAGGAAGTGTCGCATTTACGTCCATTTCAATCGTAGACGAGGAGTGCATAACACTTCGCAATGGATATTATATCTTATCATGTACAATAGATATGAGATGCGATATCTCGTTTTAGGAAGCATTTGAACTCTATTGCTACGATACGTAGACATCTGCAAACGCTATTTTCTTGCAAGGAAGTGTCGCATTTTCATTCATTTGAAGTGTAGACGAGTAATACATAACACTTCGCAAATCATATTATATCTTACCATGAAACATAGAAATGAGGTGCGATATCGCGTTTTAAGAAGCACTAGAACACTTTTTTTACGATAGGAAGACATTTGCAAACGCTATTTCCTTGCAAGGAAGTGTCGCATTTACATTCATTTGATGTGTGGACGTGGAATACATGACACTTCGCAAATCATATTATATCTTACCATGAAACATAGAACTGAGATACGATATCGCGCTTTAAGAAGCATTAGAAATCTATTGCTACGATACCTAGACATCTGCATACGCTATTTCCAAGCAGGGAAGTGTCGCATTTACATTCTTCTGAAGTGAATACGAGGTATACATAACACTTTACAATGAATATTATTTCTTATCATGCAACATAGTAATGAGATGCGATATCGCGTTTTAAGAAGCATTAGAACTCTATTGCTACGATACGTAGATATCTGCACACGCTATTTCCTAGCAAGGAAGTGTCGCATTCACGTCTATTTCAATCGTAGACGAGGAATACATAACACTTCGCAACGAATATTATATCTTAGCATGAAACACAGATATGAGATGCAATATCTCGTTATAAGAAGCATTTGAACTCTATTGCTTCGATACGTAGACATCTGCAAACGCTATTTTCTTGCAAGGAAGTGTCGCTTTTACATTCATTTGAAGTGTAGACGAGGAATACATAACACATCGCAAATCATATTATATCTTACCATGAAACAGAGAAATGAGATGCGATATCGCGTTTTAAGAAGCATTAGAACTCTATTGCTACGATACCTAGACATCTGCAAACGTTATTTCCTTGCAAGGAAGTGTCGCATTTACATTCATTTGAAGTGCGGACGAGGAATACATGACACTTCGCAAATCATATTATATCCTACCATGAAACATAGAAATGAGATGCGATATCGCGCTTTAAGGAGCATTTGAACTCTATTGCTTCGAACCGCAGACATTTGCAAACGCTATTTCCTTGCAAGGAAGTGTCGCATTTACATTCATTTGAAGTGTTGACGAGGAATACATAACACTTCGCAAATCATATTATATCTTCCCATGAAACATAGAAATGAGATGCGATATCGCGTTTTAAGAAGCATTAGAACTCTATTGCTACGATACCTAGACATCTGCATACGCTATTTCCTAGCAGGGAAGTGTCGCATTTACATTTATTTGAAGAGTAGACGAGGAATACATGACACTTCGCAAATCATATTATATCTTACCATGCAACATAGTAATGAGATGCGATATCGCGTTTTAAGAAGCATTAGAACTCTATTGCTACGATACGTAGACATGTGCAAACGCTATCTCCTAGCAAGGAAGTGTCGCATTTACGTCCATTTCAATCGTAGACGAGGAGTGCATAACACTTCGCAATGGATATTATATCTTATCATGTACAATAGATATGAGATGCGATATCTCGTTTTAGGAAGCATTTGAACTCTATTGCTACGATACGTAGACATCTGCAAACGCTATTTCCTTGCAAGGAAGTGTCGCATTTACATACTTTTGAAGTGAATGCGAGGTTTACATAACACTTCGCAATGAATATTGTACCTTATCAAGAAACATAGAAATGAGATACGATATCACGTTTTAAGAAGCATTAGAACTCTATCCCTACGATACGTAGACATCTGCAAATGCTATTTCCTAGCAAGGAAGTGTAGCCTTTACATACTTTTGAAGTGAATGCGAGGTTTACATAACACTTCGCAATGAATATTATACCTTATCATGAAACATAGAAATGAGGTACGATATCACGTTTTAAGAAACAGTAGAACTCTGTCCCTACGATACGTAAACATCTGCAAACGCTATTTCCTAGCAAGGAAGTGTCGCATTTACATTCATTTGAAGTGTAGGCGAGGAATACATAAAACTTCGCAAATCATATTATATCTTACCATGAAACATAGGAATGAGATGCGATATCGCGTTTTAAGAAGCATTAGAACACTATTGCTACGATAGGTGGACATCTGCAAACGCTATTTCCTAGCAAGGAAGTGTCGCAGTTACATTCTTTTGAGGTGAATACGAGGTACACATAACACTGCATAATGAATATTATATCTTATCATGAAACGTAGAAATGAGATGCGATATGGCGATTTATGAAGCATTAGATGTCTATTTCTTCGATACGTAGACATCTGCAAACGCTATTTCCTAGCAAGGAAGTGTCGCAATTACATTCTTTTGAGGTGAATACGAGGTATACATAACACTGCACAATGAATATTATATCTTATCATGAAGCATAGAAATGAGATGCGATATGACGATATAAGAAGCATTAGAATTCTATTGCATCGATACGTAGACATCTGCAAACGCTATTTCCTAGCAAGGAAGTGTCGCATTTAGATTCTTTTCAAGTGAATGCAAGGTATACATAACAATGCACAGTGAATATTAAATCTTATCTTGAAACATAGAAATGAGATGCGATATGGCGATCTAAGAAGCATTAGAAATCTATTGGCTCGATACG
The DNA here is from genome assembly GCF_050948175.1 of Xylocopa sonorina. Lineage (NCBI taxonomy): Eukaryota > Metazoa > Arthropoda > Insecta > Hymenoptera > Apidae > Xylocopa > Xylocopa sonorina. The sequence continues at coordinate 7,235,436 of NW_027490090.1, forward strand.
TAGATATCTGCAAACACTATTACCTAGCAAGGAACTGTCGCATTCACATTCATTTGAAGTGTATGCGAGGTATACATAACACTGCACAATGAATATTACATCTTATCATGAAACATAGAAATGAGATGCGATAGGGCGATTTATGATGCATTAGATGTCTATTGCTTCGATACGTAGACATCTGCGAACGCTATCCCTAACAAGGAAGTGTCGCATTTACATTCTTTTGAAAGGAATACGAGGCATACATGACACTACGCAATGAATATTATATCTTATCATGAAACATAGAAATGAGATGCGATATGGCGATTTAAGAAGCTTTAGAAATCTATTGGTTCGATACGTAGACGTCTGCAAACGCTACTTCCTAGCAATGAAGTGTCGCATTTACATTCATTTGAAGTATGGACGAGATATTCATAACACTGCACAATGAATGTTATATCTTAACATGAAACATAGAAATGAGAAGCGATATCGCGATTTAAGATGCACCAGAAGTCTAATGCTTCGATACGTAGACATCTACAAGCGCTACTGCCTAGCAAGGAAGTCCCGCATTATATTCTTTTGAAGTGAGTACGAGGTATACATGGCACCTCGCAATGAATATTATATCTTACCATGAAACGTGGAAGAGAAATGCGATATCTCGTTTTAAGAAGCATTAGAAGTCTACTGCTTCGATACGTAGACATCTGCAAACGCTATTTCCTAGCAAGGAAGTGTCGCATGTACATTCAATTGAAGTGTATGCGAGGTATACATGACACTTCGCAGTGAATATTATATATTATCATGAAACATAGAAATGAGAAGCGATATCGCGATTTAAGAAGCATTAGATCCCTATTGCTTCAATACGTAGACATCTGCAAACTCTATTTCCCGGCAAGTAAGTGTAGCGTTTACATTCTTTTGAAGTGAATACGAGGTATACATAACACTCCACAATGAATATTATATCTTATCATATAACATAGAAATGAGATGCGATATGACGATTTAAGAAGCATCAGAACTCTATTGCCTCGATACGTAGACATCAGCAAACGCTGTTTCCTAACTGGGAAGTATCGCATTTGCATTCTTTTGACGTGAATACGAGGTACACATGACACTTCGCAGTGAATATTATATATTGTCATGAAACATAGAAATGAGAAGCGATATCGCGTTTTGAGAAGCATTAGAACCCTAATGCCACGATACGTAGACATCTGCAAACGCTATTTCCTAGCAAGGAAGTATCGCATTTACATTGACTTTAAGTGTATGCGAGGTATACATGACACTTCGCAATGAATGTTATATATTGTCATGAAACATAGAAATGAGAAGCGACATCGCGTTTTGAGATGCATTAGAACTCTAATGCCGCGATACGTTGACATCTGCAAACGCTACTTCCTAAGAAGGAAGTGACGTATTTACATTCTTTTGAAATGAATACGAGGTATACATGACACTTCGCAGTGAATATTATATATTATCATGAAACATAGAAATGAGATGCGATATGGCGTTTTAAGAAGCATTAGATCCCTATTGCTTCGATACGATGACATCTGCAAACGCAATTTCCTAGCATGGAACTGTCGCATTCACATTCATTTGAAGTGTATGCGAGGTATACATGACACTTCGCAATGAATGTTATATATTATCATGAAACATAGATATGAGATGCGATATCACGCATTAGCAAGCTTTAGATTACTATTGCTTCGATACGTAGATATCTGCAAACACTATTTCCTAGCAAGGAACTGTCGCCTGTACATTCAATTGAAGTGTATGCGAGGTATACATGACACTTCGCAGTGAATATTATATATTATCATGAAACATAGAAATGAGAAGCGGTATCGCGATTTAAGAAGCAATAGATCGCTATTGCTTCGATACGTAGACATCTGCAAACACTACTTCCTAGCAAGGGAATGTCGCATTTACATTCTTTTGAAAGGAATACGAGGTATACATGACACTTCGCAATGAATATTATGTCTTATCATGAAACGTAGATATGAGATGCGATATGACGATTTAAGAAGCATTAGAAAACTATTGCTTCGATACGTAGACATCTGCAAACGCTATTTCCTAGCAAGGAAGTGTCGCATGTACATTCAATTGAAGTGTATGCGAGGTATACATGACACTTCGCAGTGAATATTATATATTATCATGAAACATAGAAATGAGAAGCGATATCGCGATTTAAGAAGCATTAGATCCCTATTGCTTCGATACGTAGACATCTGCAAACTCTATTTCCCGGCAAGGAAGTGTAGCGTTTACATTCTTTTGAAGTGAATACGAGGTATACATAACACTCCACAATGAATATTGTATCTTATCATATAACATAGAAATGAGATGCGATATGACGATTTAAGAAGCATTAGAACTCTACTGCTTCGATACGTAGACATCTGCAAAAGCTATTTCCTGGCAAGGATGTGTCGCGTTTACATTCTTTTGAAGTGAATACGAGGTATACATAACATTCCACAATGAATATTATATACTATCATGAAACATAGAAATGAGATGCGATATGGTGATTTAAGAAGCATTAGATTTCTAGTGCTTCGATACGTAGACATCTGCAAACGCTACTTCCTAGCAAGGAAGTGTCGCATTTTCATTCTTTTGAAAGGAATACGAGGTATACATGACACTTCGCAATGAATATTATACCTTATCATGAAACATAGAAATGGGATGCGATGTCGCGTCTTAAGAAGCATTGGAACTCTATTGCTACGACACTTAGACATCTGCGAACGCTATTTCCTAGTATGAAAGTGTCACATTTACATTCTTTTGAAGTGAAATCGAGGTATACATGACACAACGCAATATACATTATACCCTATCATGAAACATAGAAATGCGTTGCGATATCTCTTTTTAGGAAGCATTAGAACTCTACTGCTTCGATACGTAGACATCTGCAAACGCTAGTTCCCAGCAAGGAAGTGTCGCATTTACACTCTTTTGAAGTGAGTACGAGGATACATGACACTTCGTAGTGATTATTATATCTTATCATGAAACATAGAAATGAGATGCGATATCGCGTTTTAGGAAGTTCGAGATCTCTATTTCATCGTTACGTGGACATCTGCAAACGTTAGTTCCTACCAATGAAGTGTCGCATTTACATTCAATTGAAGCGTATACGTGGTATACATGAAACTTCGCAATGAATATTATATCTTGTCTTGTATCACAGAAATGAGATGCCATTTCGCCTATTGAGAAGCATTAGAACTCTAATGCTACGATGCGTAGACAACTGCAAACGCCACTTCCTAGGAAGGAAGTGTTGTATTTACGATGCTTAGAAGTGTAGACGAGGTATACGTAGCTCTTCGCAATGAATATTATATCTTATCATGAAACATAGAAATGAGATTCGATATCGCGATTTATAAAGCACTAGAACTCTATTGCTTCGATACGTAGACGTCTGCCGACGCTATTTCCTAGCAAGGAAGTGTCGCATTCACAATCATTTGAAGTGTAGACGAGGAATACATAACACTTCGCAATTAGTATTATATCATATCATGAAACATAGAAATGAGATGCGATATCGCGTTTTAAGAAGCATTACAACTCTGTTGCTACAATACGTAGACATCTGCAGACGCTCTTTGTTAGCAAGGAAGTTTCGCATTTACATTCACTTTAAGTGCATACGACATATACATGACACTTCGCAATGAATATTATATCTTATCATGAAACATAGAAGTGAGATGCGATATCGCGATATAAGAAGCATTAGAACGCTATTGCTTTGATATGTAGACATCTGCAAACGCTACTTCCTAGCAAGGAAGTGTCGCACTTACATTCATTTGAAGTGTATGCGAGGTATACATGACACTTCGCAATGAATATTATATCTTATTATGAGACAAAAAAATGTAAAGCTATGTCGCGTTTTGAGAAGCATTAGAACTCTATTGCTACGATACGTAGATATCTGCGAACATTATTTCCTGGCAAGGAAGTGGCGCATTTACGTTCTCTTGAAGCGAATACGAGAGATACATAACACTGCACAATGAATATTATATGTAATCATGAAACACAGAAATGAGGTGCGACATCGCGTTTTGAGAAGCATAGGATCTCTATTGTTTCGATACGTAGACATCTGGAAACGTTAATTCCTAGCAAGGAACGGTCGCATTTACATTCTTTTGAAGTGAATACGAGCTATACATGACACTTCGCAATGAATATTATATCTTATCGTGAAGCATAGAAATGGGATGCGATATGACGATTTAAGAAGAATTAGAAATCTATTGCTTCCATACGTAGACATCTGCAAACGCTATTTCCTAGCAAGGAATTGTAGCATTTACATTCTTTTGATGTGAATACGAGATATACAAAACACTGCACAATGAATATTATATCTGATCATGAAACATAGAAATGAGATGCGATATCGCGATTAAAGAAGCATTAGAACGCTATTGCTTTGATACGTAGACATCTGCAAATGCTACTTCCTAGCAAGGAAGTGTCGCATTTACATTCTTTTGAAAGGAGTACGAGGTATACATGACACTTCGCAATGAATATTATATCTTATCATGAAACATAGAAATGAGATGCGAAATGACGATTTAAGAAGCATTAGAATTCCATTGCTTCGATACGTAGACATCGGCAAACGCTATTTCCGAGCAAGGAAATGTCGCATTTAATTCATTTTAAGTGTATGCGAGGTATACATGACACTTCGCAATGAATACTATATATTATAAGGAAACATAGAAATGAGAAGCGATTTCGCGTTTTGGGAAGCATTGGAACTCTAATGCCACGATACGTAGACATCTGCAAACGCTATTTCCTAGCAAGGAAGTGTCGCAATTACATTCATTTGAAGTATAGACGAGATATACATAACACTGCACAATGAAACTTATATCTTATCATGAAACATAGAAATGAGATGCGATATGGCGATTTCAGAAGCATTAGAAATCTATTGCTTCCATACGTAGACATCTGCAAACGCTATTTCCTAGCAAGATAGTGGTGCACTTACATTCATTTAAGTGTATGCGAGGTACACATGACACTTCGCAGTGAATATTATACATTATCATGAAACATAGAAGTGAGAAGCGATATGGCGACTTAAGAAGCATTAGATCCCTATTGCTTCGATATGTGGACATCAGCAAATGCTACTTCCTAACAAGGAAGTTCCCCATTTACATTCTTTTGAAAGGAATACGAGGTATACATGACACTTCGCAATAAATATTATATCTTATCATGAAACGTAGATATGAGATGCGATATGACGATTTAAGAAGCATTAGAAATCTATTGGTTCGATACGTAGGCATCTGCAAAGCAAGGAAGAGTCGCATTTACATTGTTTTGAAAGGAATACGAAGTATACATGACACTTCGCAATCAATATTATATCTTATCATGAAACGTAGATACGAAATGCGATATGACGATTTAAGAAGCATTAGAAATCTATTGGTTCGATACGTAGACATCTGCAAGCGCTATTTCCTGGCAAGGAAGAGTCGCGTTTACATTATTTTGAAGCGAATACGAGGTATACATAACACTCCACAATGAATATTATATATTATCATGAAACATGGTAATGAGTAGCGATATCGCGTTTTGAGAAGCATTAGAACACTTATGCTACCATACGTAGACATCTGCAAACGCTATTTCCTTGCAAGGAGGTGTCGCGTTTACATTCTTTTGAAGTGAATACGAGGCATACATAACACTCCACAATGAATATTATATCTTATCATGAAACATAGAAATGAGATGCGATATGACGATTTAAGGAGCACTAGAATTCTACTGCTTCGATACGTAGACATCTGCAAACGCTATTTCCTAGCAAGGAAGTGTCGCATGTACATTCAATTCAAGTGTATGCGAGGTATACATGATACTTCGCAATGAATATTATATATTATCATGAAACATAGTAATGAGTAGCGAAATCGCGTTTTGAGAAGCATTAGAACTCTAATGCTACGATACGTAGACATCTGCAAACGCTATTTCCTAGCCAGGAAGTGTCGCATTTACATTCATTTTAAGTGTATGCGAGGTATACATGACACTTCGCAATGAATATTATATGTTATCAGTACGTAGATATAGGATGCGATATGACGATTTAAGAAGTATTAGATCCCTATTGCTTCGATACGTAGACATCTGCAAACGCTACTTCCTAGCAAGGAAGTGTCGCATTTACATTCTTGTGTAGTGAAATCGAGGTATACATATCACTCCACAATGAATATTATATCTTATCACGAAACATGGAAGTGAGATGCGATATCGCGATTTAGTAGCATTAGGACTCTATTGCTTCGATACGTAGACATCTGCAAACGCTACTTCCTAACAAGGAAGTGTCGCATTTACATTCTTTTGAAGGGAATACGAGGTATACATAACACTTCGCAATGAATATTATATCTTATTACGAAACATAGAAATGAAATACGACATCTCGTTTTAAGGAGCATTAGAACTCTATTGCTGTGATACGTAGACATCTGCAAACAATATTTCCTAGCAAGGAAGTGTCGCATTTACATTCTTGTGAAGTGAAATCGAGGTATACATGACACGTCGCAATGAATATTATATCTTATCATGAAACATAGTATTGAGATGCGATATTGCATTTTAAGAAGCATTAGAACTCTATTGCTACGATACGTAGACATCTGCAAAAGCTATTTCCTAGCATGGAAGTGTCGCATTTACATATTTTTGAAGTGAATATGAGATATACATGACACTTCGCAATGAATATTATATCTTATCATGAAACATCGAAATGAGATGCGATATCTCGATATAAGAAGCACTAGAACTCTAGTATTTCGATACGCAGACACCTGGATACGCGATTTCCTAGCAAGGATGTGTCGCATCTACATTCATTAGAAGTGTAGACGAGGAGTACATAACACTTCGCAACGAATCATATTTCTTATCATGAGGCATAGAAATAAGACGCGATATCGCGTTTTAAGAAGCACTAGATGTCTATTGGTACGATACGTAGACATCTGCAATTGTTATATCCTAGCAAGGAAATGTCGCATTTACATTCTTTTGAAGTAAATACGGGGTATACATAACATTACACAATGAATACTATATCTTATTACGAAACATTGAATTGAGATGCGATATCGCGACTTAAGAAGCATTAGAACTATATTGCTCCGATACGTAGGCATCTGCAAACGCTATTTAATAGCAAGGAAGTGTCGCATTTACATTCATTTGAAGTGTAGATGAGGAGTACATAACACTTCGCAACGAATCATATATCTTATTGTGAGGTATAGAAATGAAACGCGATATCGCGTTTTAAGAAGCATTAGAACTTTATTGCTTCGATACGTAGACATCTGCACACGCTATTTCCTAGCATGGAAGTGTCGCATTTACATATTTTTGAAGTGAATATGAGATATACATGACACTTCGCAATGAATATTATATCTTATCATGAAACATAGGAATGTGGTGCTATATCGCGTTTTGAGAGGCATTAGAACTCTATTGCTAATATACGTAGATACCTGCAACCTCTATTTCCTAGCAAGGAAATGTCGCACTTACCTTCTTTTGAACTGAATACGAGGTATACATGACACTTCGCAATGAATATTATATCTTATCATGGAACATTGAAATGATATGCGACATCTCGTTTTAGGAAGCATTAGAACTCTATTGCTACGATACGTAGACATCTGCAAACGCTATTTCCTAGCAAGGGTGTGTCGCATTTACATTCTTTTGAAGTGAATACAAGGCATACATAACACTCACCAGTAAATAATATATCTTATCACGAAACATAGGTATGAGGATTGATTTCGCGTCTGAAGAAGCATTAGAACTCTATTGCATCGGTACGTAGACATCTCCAATCGCTATTTCCTAGGAAGGAAGTATCGCATTTACATTCAATTGAAGTGTAGACGAGATATACATAACACTGCACAATGAATATTATATCTTATCATGAAACATAGAAATGAGATGCGATATCGCGTTTTAAGAAACATTAGAACTCTATTGCTTCGATACGTAGTCATCTGGAAACGTAATTTCCTAGCAAGGAAGTGTCGCATTTACATTCTTTAGAGATGAATACGAGGTATCACGTCCGGTGAAAATATTTTCCGTTGCTCCGGAGGTTTTACGACACGAGCCTATTTTTCGGAAATAGAAATACGATGCCTGAACCCCACATTGAGGTGGCTAACGATCTAGAACTAGAGGTTTCGACTCCTCGGTAGGAGATCTCGTGTCAGAGTATGTGCTCTGGAGACGCGTCTCTGACCTCCTCGAGGCGGAGAGCGCCCGGTCCAGCGAGTGGGGACCAGCTGCTCGTGGTGGGTCTAGCGGCGCATGCCGCAGGCCGGACGCATCTTACTTAGTGTAACTTAGATCTAGGAATTCTTATATATGCGTCATGATATGGTATGTATGTCCTAGCTTAGAAGTAATATATAGGTTCTAGCAGATCCTGTTCCCGGAATTGGAAAAAACCCCATTCAGGTGATGGGCTGCGGCTACGTCTTCCTGCTGGACGGAATCCTCGGTGCGAGGGAGATAGGGCTGCCCGTCCTTGGTGCGGGCGAGACAGGTATACTCGGTGGTGCGAGTGAGACACTGGTGCCCGGTACGAGCGAGACAGGTATACTCGGCGGTGCGAGTGAGGCAGCGGAACTCGGTGTGAGTGAGCGCGTGCAGGTATGCGAGCGCGAACATTTCCAGTTGCTGGTTCTGCAGGCGAGTTTGGCTGGTTGCATGCGTCCAGGGGTTGATGCTGGGGGGTGCGAGAAGGTTGATGGGTGGCAGGCGGTACGCCTGACGTCACACAATGCGACACTTCCTTTCCAAGAAATTAAGTTCCCAATATATCTCTGTATCGAAGCTATAGAGTTCTAATTCTCCTTAAAACGCGATATCGCACCTCATCTCTATGTCTCATGATAAGATATAATATTCATTGCGAGGTGATATGTATTCCTCGTCTACACTTCAAATGAATGTAAATGCGACACTTCCTTTCTAGAAAATAGCGTCTCCAGATATCGACGAATCGTAGCAATAGAATTCCAATGCTTCTTAAAACTCGATATTGCATCTGATTTCTATATTTCATGATAAGATATAATATCCATTGCGAAGTGTAACTTATTCCTCGTATTCACTTCAAATGAATGTAAATGCGACACTTCCTTCCTAGGAAATAGCGTCTGCAGATGTCTACGTATCGAAGTAATAGAGTTCTTATGATTCTTAAAACGCGATATCGCATCTCATTTCTATGTTTCGTGATAAGATATAATATTCATTGAGCAGTGTTATGAATACCTCTAATTCACATCAAATGAATGTAATTGCGACACATCCTTGTTAGGAAATAGCGTTTGCAGATGTCTACGTATCGAAGCAAGAGAGTTCTAATGCTTTTTAAATCGCGATATCGCAAGTCATTTCTATGTTTCATGATAAGATACAATATTCATTGCGAGGTGTCGTGTGTACCTCGTATTCACTTCAAAAGAATGTAAATGCGACAATTCCTTGCTAGGAAATAGCGTTTGCAGATGCCTACGTATCGTAGCAATAGAGTTGTAGTGCTTCTCAAAACGCGATATCGCATCTCATTTCTATGCTTCATGATAAGATATAATATTCATTGCAAAGTGTCATGTATACCTCGTTTTCACTCCAAACGAATGTATATGCGACACTTCCTTGCTAGGAAATAGCGTTTGCAGATGTCTACGTATGGTAGCATTAGAGTTCTAATGCTTCTCAAAACGCGATATCGCTACTCATTACTATGTATCATGATAATATATAATATTCAGTGTGGAGTGTTATGTATACCTCGTATTCACTTCAAAAGAATGTAAATGCGACACTTCCTTGCTAGGAAGTAGCGATTGCAGATGTTGACGTATCGAAGCAATAGATTTCTAATGCTTCTTGAATCGCCGTATTGCATCTCATTTCTATGCTACATGGTAAGATATAATATTCATTGTGGAGTGTTATGTATACCTCGTATTCCTTTCAAAAGAATGTAAATGCGACACTTACCTGCAAGGAAGTTGCGTTAGCAGTTGTCTACGAATCGTAGCAATAGAGTTCTAATGGTTTTTAAACTGCGATATCGCATCTCATTTCTATGTTTCATGATAAGATATAATATTCATTGCGAAGTGTCATGTATACCTCGCATACACTTCAAAAGAATGTAAATGCGACAATTCCTTGCTAGGAAATAGCGCTTGCAGATGTCTACGTATCGTAGCAATAGAGTGCTAATGGTTCTTAAAGCGAGATGTCGCATCTCATTTCTATGATTCATGATAAGATATAATATCCATTGCGTAGTGTCATTTATACCTCGTATTCACTTCAAAAGAATGTAAATGCGACACTTCCATGCTAGGAAATAGCGTTTGCAGATGTCTACGTATGGTAGCAATAGAGTTCTAATGCTTCTTAAAACCGAGATGTCGCTTTTCATTTCTATGTTTCGTGATGAGATATAATAATCATTGTGGAGTGTTATGTATACCTCGTATTCACTTCAAGAGAATGTAAATGCGGCACATCCTTGCTAGGAAATAGTGTTTGCAGATGTCTACGTATCCTACCAATAGAGTTCTAATGCTACTTCAAACGTGATACCGCATCTCATTCCTATGTTTCATGATAAGATATAATATCCATTGCGTAGTGTCATTTATACCTCGTATTCACTTCAAAAGAATGTAAATGCGACACTAACATGCTAGGAAATAGCGTTTGCAGATGTCTACGTATCCTAGCAATAGAGTTCTAATGCTTCTCAAACCGCGATATCGCATCCCATTTCTATGTTTCATGATAAGATATAATATTCATTGCGAAGTGCCATGTATACATCGTATTCACTTCAAACGAATGTAAATGCGACACTTCCTTGCTAGGAAATATTGTTTGCAGTTGTTTACGTATCGCAGAAATGGAGTTCTAATGCTTCATAAAACGAGTTGTCGTATTTCATTTTGTATGTTTCGCAATAATATATAATATTCATTGTGAAATGTTATGTATACCTCGTATTCACTTCAAAAGAATGTAAATGCGATACTTCCTTGCTAGGAAATAGCGTTTGCAGATGCCTACGTATCATTCCAATAGAGTTCCAGTGCTTCTTAAATCGCGATTTCGCTTCTCATTTCTATGTTTCATGATAAGATATAATATTCATTGCGAAGTGTTATGTATATCTCGTATTCACTTCAAAAGAATGTAAATGCATCACTTCCTTGCTACGGAATATCGTTTCTATATCTGATGGTTTAGAAGCAATAGAGTTATAATGCTTCGTAAAACGCGGTTGCGCACCTTACTTCTATATTTCATGATAAAATGTAATATTCATAGCATTGCGTTATGTTTATCTGCTTCTACACATGAATTGAGTGTGAACCCTACATTTTCTTGCCCGGGGATAGCGTTTCTAGATGTCCTTGTGCCGAAGCAATTAATTTGTCACGCTTCATGCACCGCAATATTGCATTTCATGTAAACAGTTCAAAGTAAGTTAGAAGGTTGTGAAGCTCTATGCATCGCATTATGCTTATCTGCTTTTGTGCTTTATAATGCTCTGGGATGTGAGAAGGTCCTCAACCATCCTTAACCCCCTAAAGAGAAGTCAAAAGTCCAGCGGCCCTGCAGGCGGGCCATGGAAGCACGGCGCGCGAAGCGCTATGCAATTTAAATGATAAGGAGGATCCCCTCAGGGACGCCCAAGCGGGCGAGAAGAGGAAATCGCCGAATTCCACTGATCGATGGACCCGAACAATACCGAAGCCTACAGCCCACTCCACCAAGGAGCCCCGAGGAGGATGCAGGAGACCCGAGGACCACCAGCGAATTCGAGGAACCTGAAGAAGAGAACGTGAGAGCTTATTCGCTAAAGCGTCCCATTTCTTGTGTCGCATATTGTATATTGTATCTTAAATCGTGAAGCGAGTTATGATACCCGGTAATTCGCGGCGTGTTGGGTAGTTTCCCGTAGCCCTTGTTAGTTAAACCCACGTCGAGACCATAAATAAACATGCCGTCACTTCAGCATCTCGCGACCTGAGTGTGTGTACTTGGCTAGGCGTAGTCAAGAAGAGGAGCATTTCGAAGTTTCAAGGGTTGTTCCGCCCCAGGGTTCCCGGGGTCGTGTAGTCTATCCCTTTGCTACTTTCTGAGCAGCTGGCGCCCAAGAGAAGTTGTACGTGAGCGGATACCTTGGAACGATAGATCGCTTTAGATTAAAGTACGTTTTACACTTTAAAGCATTTAGATAATTAAGCCCTTCGAGCTTCCCTGACTTACTATATATAGGTTTCCGTCACAACTAATAGGAACCATCACTTTACATAGATATATAGAACACACATAGTTTTAAACGTAGAACTGAGAATTTTAGAACTTACTTTGAAACGTTAGTAGTGAGGAATTCCATCGGATTTCATAGAAATTCAGAACTTACTTGCTATGAAACATAGGCAGATAAGGGCCATCGCGTTGCTTAGAACTTTAGAACTTGCTTACTTCAACAAAGATTTCTATTGGCTTCGTCCGTTCTTTTAGAAGAGTTTTTGATAAACCACATACTTTTCACGCTTCTGATATCTTCGAAAGTTCGCGAGATGTAATCGTTTAAGTTTTAAAATGATTGCTTAGTGTGGATTATTATTTAGTAACTCGCTTATAAACGAGTCTGCATAGGATTTAATCCATAAGTTTTTAAGCCTGGAATTTATGCAGTTATTTGTTATTCACTTATTGCTCAAACGACAAAGATTCTGACCACTTCAAAATGGTTGACTTTCATCAATTTTCTTAAAAATTGATATACTGCCCAACTGCTTGCATTAGAGACTGTAATTAAAGCTTTCAAAACATTTTACCACTTATAGATGAATTCTGGAATTGAAATTGAATGTTTGACTTTTCTAACTCCTGTTTAGACATCTTTCTATTGGAATGTTCAAGTATTTTTCATATTCGTAATTATTAAAAATGTTTTACTTGATTCTTTAGTTTAATATTTAGAATTTTCTGAGAAATATTTTTTATCGTAATGAACTATATAATTGCAATTATAATTCTTTATGAAATAATAATAACAGAAAGGTATGTATCCATTCTTGTAGTTTTGTAAAGAGTATTTAATCTTAATATCTAAAATGAAACATTGAGATCTGTTTACAATCTAATGGAATTTAATTACCTTTTGATTCAAATTCACAATGATAATCTTCCATAGTTCAACAATTTTGTGAGCTGTCCTCAGGAATCCGCAGCTCAGTACTTATAAAATGAACGACACAAAGAACAGCCTAACTAAACGTATTCGAACCGATTTTTCAATACTAATCTTATCACGTTTAACTTATGCTGCAAACTATTGAAATGCCCTTCGAAAAGTGTTTATTCACAGTGAAGTAAACGGTAAGTATTACGCCTTCCACCACTGTTTACAATACGTATGTTTCATTTACTATCAAAACCGTGAGTATTATCGCCTTTCTTTACTTTTTGTAACCTTCAATGCCTTCATGTTACAGATCGTTAAACTTGCTTTAAAATGCTCTATCGTATTACGGAAGAATGGACATACCAATTCATTTTAAAAAATGAAGGTAACCTTCATATGTCCAACATAACTCCACTTACAAAAAAACTATTTTCATGAACGGATGGCCCCTTTGTACTATGCAATTTTATATTAGCAAAAACTTCTATGAAACTTATAGTTTCGTGGATATCTGAGGTGCTAATTATTACTGCCCCACGCTGTATATTGTTATGGATATGTCCAACAAGGCAACGATGAACAGAGTTAAATTTAATATTATGATGTTTATTATTTTACTTATAGTACATTTGTTTTTCTGGAATTTTGCCAAAAAACAATGTTCACGATGTCGACAGATGAATATATTTACTATAGGCTCGCTCACCTCACCCTGCTTCGGTTAGACTAGCTCGCAGATCACCACCCATGCGAGATGCGCGACACGGACCATTGCGACCCATAAGACGCCTCTTCGGCGGATAATAAGACCGCAGGTTCGCGGAAGGGCTGTGCCCCGAGGTAGCGTGACGGGCTCGACGGTGGAGGAGTCAGGAAGTGAGCAAGAAGAGACCCTGAAGCCCGAGGGATACGATCCAGAGCTCTGCAACTATAAGACCGTTGCCATAGTCCATGGAGACAAACAGGATGGTTCTCGGGTGTGAGAAGGACCTCTACCCCTCCCCTGAGCCCATGGAGAGGATAACTCAAGATGCGCAGCGCAATTGCAGGTGAGCCGTGGAAAGCGCGGCGCGCGACACGCGCCGCAGTTCAAATAATCCAGAGGACCCCTTCTAGACACACCAGAGGGGGCGATCAAGGAAGATCGCCGAAATCCACCGATCGATGCCCCGAACAATACCGAAGCGTATGGCCCTACTCCATCAAGGAGCCCTAAGGAGGGTCTAAGGGGAACCGAAGACCCCCAGCAAACCTATATAATGAGCTAGCCAGCACGAAGACAGCCTCTTATTCTTCTGAACGACTTAGCGACTACTTAGCGAGCAACCGAGCAAGCGATTATACGGAGCGATTCGGAGGAGAGAGAGAGAGAGAGAGAGAGGTAGACGGACTGAACGAGATCCATACTTGTTGGAAACGAGAACGTGAGTCCTTATACGCTAAAGCGTCCCATTTGTTCCCTGCCGCAATTGTGATATCGCGTACTGTAATTTGTATTGTATAACGGGTGGTAATCCCCGGTCATTCGCGGCGTGTCGTATACCCTTTTGTAATACCGCGTCGAGGCAATCTAGAAAGAAGCCGTGAGTTTAGTATCCCGCGACCTTAATTTGCGCACTCGGCTAGAAGTAGTCGAGCGAAAGAGTATTTCGAAATTTCGAGGGTTATCTTGCACCGGGTTTCCCCGGGTTGCGTGGTTTATTAGTTTTTGCTACTTCTTGAGTAGCTGGCGCCCAAAAAGTCCCAGCCTCGCAGCTTCGACATACTTGCTGGATAGGAAATTTATTGCTCTGTACTTCGCGTTGCCGAAGCACGCCGATATTCTGTACCCCGATATAACCCCGGACTAAACTTCTGGATACCCCGTTATTATTGGTTCTATATACCCTTTTCTTGCGGATTGTAACGGGAAAAACCGTCACAGTACATAATTATACATGACTGCATAAAAAGGATATCATATACTTTTATAGTCAATGCGATATAAGAATATAAAACGATGAACTATCCACTCCCATCAGGAGTAAAAACAATGTTTGGTACGCAAAGTTCATTGCAAAATATAATCAAGCAGTTAATATATCAAATCACTGCACACAATAAATCACTGAATGTACAATGATATGAATAGTAAGAAAAACATATTTACCTGTTAGATGTTTATAAATTCAAATTTAAAAGTCCAAGTCACATTTAATATATTATTGTTTAACAAGGTGATTTAATGTTGTTTCAAATAGGCGTGCAGAACTAGGCCGTACTTCTGTCAATGTAATTTCATTCGAAAAATACAAAGGATAAGAGGAAATATTCTCCAATACATAACATATATAAATCAACGGATGCAAGAGAGAACACTCGATCTCGGTGTAACGAGACCGGGGCGTCATCCTGCAGTAATCGTATAACGCCTGTTCCGAGATGGTGTAGAGAGTGAATGTGGAGGGTGAAAAGCATAAAATAATAACAATGTAACTAAAGAGAAAGAGAATATGTGGAAGCATTGCATTTATTAAGAGGAAATCCTAGAAATATCAAACAACAGATTATATACCATACTGTAAGGGTAAGATACAACGAAATAGACGATAGTCGTGAGAGAAACTAAAAAAATCGAGAAACTTAAAAAGAAAATAATAATTTAGATTGAGCGAATCAATATCACTGATCCCGGCAAGCTTAATGGAAAACGCATAACGATGAATCGGTTAGAGTATAAGATAGATGTTGGTCGCGGTTTGAGTGGCCCTGGGAATCCTTTGCCCGCATCAGGGCAGGCAGTAGGATGGTGGAGAGCCTGCCCTCCTGTTGCTTAGATCTATAGAATTCACATTCTATTGTAGAGTAGAAGCAGATAATTATAATGCTTCTCATAGAAGATTACAGCTTACTTCATTCGAAACGTTGAAATGAGATGAGTCATGGCATTGTATAATGCATTAGTACTCTATTGTCTCGACATGTAGACACTACGAAGGGCAATCATGTTGCATGGAGCTGTAGAATTTACATTCTTAAGAAGTCTTAAAGCAGATAAGCATAGAGCTATGCATAAGAGATTACAGCATTCTTACTTTGAAACGATGAAATGGGATGCGCGAGCGCATTGCATGGAGAATTCTAGCTCGATTGCTTTAACAGACAGACACTACGGAGAGCCATGCCGTTGCATGGAATTATATAGTTCACATTCTATTGAAGACCTCTAACAGTTAAGCACAATGTTATGGATATATGATTACAGATTCTTTGCATTGAAACTTTGAAATGAGATGCGACATCGCGCTGATTGAAATATTAGAAATGTCTTGCTTGGACACGTAGAGATCTGGAAACGATATTCTGTTGCAAATAAGTATAGGATTCACATCCTTCTAAGGTCTAGATGCAGACAAATGTAACATATTGCATAGAACATTGCAATTTACCATGAATCATTGAAATGACATGCGACATCGTGTTGAATGAAGCAATAGAACTCTATTGCTCCGCTAAGTAAACAAATGGAAACGCTATTTCCTAGCAAGGAAGTGTCGCATTTACATTTATTTATGGTGTAAACAAGGTATACATAACACTTCGCAATGACTATTATATATTATCATGAAACATAGAAATGAGAGGCGATAACGCGATTTAAGAAGCATTAGAAAACTTTTGCTACGATACGCAGACATCTGCCAACGCTATTTAATAGCAAGGAAGTGTCGCATTTACATTCTTTTGAAGTGAATACGAGGTATACATAACACTCCACAATGAATACTTTACCTTATCATGAAACATAGAAATAAGTAGCGACATCGCGTATTAAGAAGCATTAGAACTCTGTTGCTACGATACGTAGACATCTGCAAACGCTATTTCCTAGCATTGAAGTTTCGCATTTACATTCTTTTGAAGTGAATACGAGGTATACATAACACTCCATAATGAATATTATATCTTGTCATGAAACACAGAAGTGAGATGCGATATGGCGTTTTAAGAAGCATTAGAACTCCATTGCTACGATACGTAGACATCTGCAAACGCTATTCCCTAGCATCGAAGTTTAGCATTTACACTCTTTTGAAGTGAATACGATGTATACATAACACTCCATAATGAATATTATATCTTATCATGAAGCATAGAATTGAGATGCGATATCACGTTTTAAGAATCATTACAAATCTATTGCTTCGATACGTAGACATCTGGAAACGCTATTTCCTAGCAAGGTCGTGGGACGTTTACATTCTATTGAAGTGTTGACGAGGTATACATAGCACTTCGCGGTGAATATTATATCTTATCATGAAGCATAGAAATGAGATGCGATATCGCGTTTTAAGAAGCATTAGAACTCCATTGCTTCGAAACGTAGACATCTGGAAACGTTATTTCCTAGCAAGGAAGTGTGGCATTTACATTCTTTTGAAGTGTAGACGAGGAATACATGATACTTCGCAAATCATATTATATCTTACCATGAAACATAGAAATGAGATGCGATATCGCGTTCTAAGAAGCATTAGAACACTATTGCTTCGATACGTAGACATCTGCAAACGCTATTTCCTTGCAAGGAAGTGTCGCATTTACATTCATTTGAAGTGTAGACGAGGAATACATGATACTTCGCAAATCATATTATATCTTACCATGAAACATAGAAATGAGATGCGATATCGCGTTTTAAGAAGCATTAGAACACTATTCCTACGATAGGTAGACATTTGCAAACGCTATTTCCTTGGGAGGAAGTGTCGCATTTACATTCGTTTGAAGTGTAGACGAGGAATACATATCACTTCGCAAATCATATTATACCTTACCATGAAGCA
The DNA here is from genome assembly GCF_050948175.1 of Xylocopa sonorina. Lineage (NCBI taxonomy): Eukaryota > Metazoa > Arthropoda > Insecta > Hymenoptera > Apidae > Xylocopa > Xylocopa sonorina. The sequence goes on from NW_027490090.1 coordinate 7,253,664, forward strand.
TCGAAATGAGATGCGATTTCGTTATTTAAGAAGCATCAGAAATCCATTGCTACGATACGTAGACATCTGCAAACGTCATTTCCTTGCAAGGAAGTGTCGCATTTACATTCTTTTGAAGTGTAGACGAGGAATACATATCACTTCGAAATCATATTATACCTTACCATGAAACATAGAAATGAGATGCGATATCGCGTTTTAAGAAACATAAGATCTCTATTGCTACGATACGTAGACATCTGCAAACGCTATTTCCTTGCAAGGAAGTGTCGCATTTACATTCATTTGAAGTGTAGACGAGGAATACATGACACTTCGCAAATCATATTATTTCTTACAATGAAACATAGAAATGAGATGCGTAATATCGCGTTTTAAGAAGCATTAGAACACTATTGCTACGATACGTAGACATCTGCAAACGCTATTTCCTTGGAAGGAAGTGTCGCATTTACATTCATTTGAAGTGTAGACGAGGAATACATAACACTTCGGAAATCTTATTATATCTTACCATGAAACATAGAAATGAGATGCGATATCGCGTTTTAAGAATCATAAGAACTCTATAGCTACGATACGTAGTCATCTGCAAACGCTATTTCCTTGAAAGGAAGTGTCGCATTTACATTCATTTGAAGTGTAGACGAGGAATACATGACACTTCGCAAATCATATTATATCTTACCATGAAACATAGAAATGAGATGCGATATCACGTTTTAAGAAGCATCAGAAATCCATTGCCACAATACGTAGACATCTGCAAACGCTATTTCCTTGCAAGGAAGTGTCGCATTTACATTCATTTGAAGTGTAGACGAGGAATACATATCACTTCGCAAATCATATTATACCTTACCATGAAACATAGAAATGAGATGCGATATCGCGTTTTAAGAATCATAAGATCTCTATTTCTACGATACGTAGACATCTGCAAACGCTATTTCCTTGCAAGGAAGTGCCGCATTTACATTCATTTGAAGTGTCGACGAGGAATACATGATACTTCGCAAATCATAATATATCCTACCGTGAATCATAGAAATGAGATGCGATATCGCGTTTTAAGAAGCATTAGAACACTATTGCTACGATAGGTAGACATTTGCAAACGCTATTTCCTTGGAAGGAAGTGTCGCATTTACATTCATTTGAAGTGCAGACGAGGAATACATGACACTTCGCAAATCATATTATATCTTACCATGAAACATAGAAATCAGATGGAATATCGCGTTTTAAGAATCATAAGAACTCTATTGCTACGATACGTAGACATCTGCAAACGCTATTTCCTTGCAAGGAAGTGTCGCATTTACATTCATTTGAATCGTAGACGAGGAATGCATAACACTTCGCAATGAATATTATATCTTATCATGAAACATAGATATGAGGTGCAATATCTCGTTTTAAGAAACACTTGAACCCTATTGCTTCGATACGTAGACATCTGCAAACGCTATTTCCTTGCAAGGAAGTGTCACATTTACATTCATTTGAAGTGTAGACGAGGAATACATGATACTTCGCAAATCATATTATATCTTACCATGAAACATAGAAATGAGATGCGATATCGCGTTTTAAGAAGCATTAGAACACTATTGCTTCGATACGTAGACATCTGCAAACGATATTTCCCTGCAAGGAAGTGTCGCATTTACATTCATTTGAAGCGTAGACGAGGAATACATGATACTTCGCAAATCATATTATATCTTACCATGAAACATAGAAATGAGATGCGATATCGCGTCTTAAGAAGCATTAGAACACTATTGCTACGATAGGTAGACATTTGCAAACGCTATTTCCTTGGAAGGAAGTGTCGCATTTACATTCATTTGAAGTGTAGACGAGGAATACATGACATTTCGCAAATCATATTATATCTTACCATGAAACATAGAAATGAGATGCGATATCGCGTTTTAAGAAGCATCAGAAATCCATTGCTACGATACGTAGACATCTGCAAACGCTATTTCCTTGCAAGGAAGTGGCGCATTTACATTCATTTGAAGTGTAGACGAGGAATACATATCACTTCGCAAATCATATTATATCTTACCATGAAACATAGAAATGAGATGCGATATCGCGTTTTAAGAATCATAAGATCTCTATTGCTACGATACGTAGACATCTGCAAACGCTATTTCCTTGCAAGGAAGTGTCGCATTTACATTCATTTGAAGTGTTGACGAGGAATACATAACACTTCGCAAATTATATTATATCTTACCATGAAACATAGAAATGAGATGCGATTTCGCGTTTTAAGAAGCATTAGAACTCTATTGCTACGATACGTAGACATCTGCAAACGCTATTTCCTTGCAAGGAAGTGTAGCATTTACATTCATTTGAATCGTAGACGAGGAATGCATAACACTTCGCAATGAATATTATATCTTATCATGAAACATAGATATGAGATGCAATATCTCGTTTTAAGAAGCATTTGAACCCTATTGCTTCGATACGTAGACATCTGCAAACGCTATTTCCTTGCAAGGAAGTGTCACATTTACATTCACTTGAAGTGTAGACGAGGAATACATGACACTTCGCAAACCATATTATATCTTACCATGAAACATAGAAATGAGGTGCGATATCGCGTTCTAAGAAGCATCAGAAATCCATTGCTACGATACGTAGACATCTGCAAACGCTATTTCCTTGCAAGGAAGTGTCGCATTTACCTTCATTTGATGTGTAGACGAGGAATACATGATACTTCGCAAATCATATTATATCTTACCATGAAACATAGAAATGGGATGCGATATCGCGTTTTAAGATGCATTAGAACACTATTGCTTCGATACGTAGACATCTGCAAACGCTATTTCCTTGCAAGGAAGTGTCGCATTTACATTCATTTGAAGTGTTGACTAGGAATACATAATACTTCGCAAATCATATTATATCTTACCATGAAACATAGAAATGAGATGCGATATCGCGTTTTAAGAAGCATTAGAACACTATTGCTACGATAGGTAGACATTTGCAAACGCTATTTCCTTGCAAGGAAGTGTCACATTTACATTCATTTGAAGTGTAGACGAGGAATACATGACACTTCGCAAATCATATTATATCTTACCATGAAACATAGAAATGAGATGCGATATCGCGTTCTGAGAAGCATCAGAAATCCATTGCTGCGATACGTAGACATCTGCAAACGCTATTTCCTTGCAAGGAAGTGTCGCATTTACATTCATTTAATGTGTAGACGAGGAATACATGATACTTCGCAAATCATATTATATCTTACCATGAAACATAGAAATGAGATGCGATATCGCGTTTTAAGAAGCATTAGAACACTATTCCTACGATAGTTAGACATTTGCAAACGCTATTTCCTTGGAAGGAAGTGTCGCATTTACATTCGTTTGAAGTGTAGACGAGGAATACATATCACTTCGCAAATCATATTATACCTTACCATGAAGCATAGAAATGAGATGCGATATCGCGTTTTAAGAATCATAAGAACTCTATTGTTACGATACGTAGACATCTGCAAACGCTATTTCCTCGCAAGGAAGTGTCGCATTTACATTCATTTGAATCGTAGACGAGGAATACATAACACTTCGCAATGAATATTATATCTTATCATGAAACATAGATATGAGATGCAATATCACGTTTTAAGAAGCATTTCAACTCTATTGCTTCGATACGTAGACATCTGCAAACGCTATTTCCTTGGAAGGAAGTGTCGCATTTACATTCATTTGAAGTGTAGACGAGGAATACATGATACATCGCAAATCATATTATATCTTACCATGAAACATAGAAACGAGATGCGATATCGCGTTCTAAGAAGCATTAGAACACAATTGCTTCGATACGTAGACATCTGCAAACGCTATTTCCTTGCAAGGAAGTGTCGCATTTACATTCATTTGAAGTGTAGACGAGGAATACATATTACTTCGCAAATCATATTATACCTTACCATGGAACATAGAAATGAGATGCGATATCGCGTTTTAAGAATCATAAGATCTCTATTTCTACGATACGTAGACATCTGCAAACGCTATTTCCTTGCAAGGAAGTGTCGCATTTACATTCATTTGAAGTGTCGACGAGGAATACATGATACTTCGCAAATCATAATATATCCTACCGTGAAACATAGAAATGAGATGCGATATCGCGTTTTAAGAAGCATTAGAACACTATTGCTGCGATACGTAGACATCTGCAAACGCTATTTCCTTGCAAGGAAGTGTCGCATTTACATTCATTTAATGTGTAGACGAGGAATACATGATACTTCGCAAATCATATTATATCTTACCATGAAACATAGAAATGAGATGCGATATCGCGTTTTAAGAAGCATTAGAACACTATTCCTACGATAGGTAGACATTTGCAAACGCTATTTCCTTGGAAGGAAGTGTCGCATTTACATTCGTTTGAAGTGTAGACGAGGAATACATATCACTTCGCAAATCATATTATACCTTACCATGAAGCATAGAAATGAGATGCGATATCGCGTTTTAAGAATCATAAGAACTCTATTGTTACGATACGTAGACATCTGCGAACGCTATTTCCTCGCAAGGAAGTGTCGCATTTACATTCATTTGAATCGTAGACGAGGAATACATAACACTTCGCAATGAATATTATATCTTATCATGAAACATAGATATGAGATGCGATATCGCGTTTTAAGAATCATAAGATCTCTATTTCTACGATACGTAGACATCTGCAAACGCTATTTCCTTGCAAGGAAGTGTCGCATTTACATTCATTTGAAGTGTCGACGAGGAATACATGATACTTCGCAAATCATAATATATCCTACCGTGAAACATAGAAATGAGATGCGATATCGCGTTTTAAGAAGCATTAGAACACTATTGCTACGATAGGTAGACATTTGCAAACGCTATTTCCTTGGAAGGAAGTGTCGCATTTACATTCATTTGAAGTGCAGACGAGGAATACATGACACTTCGCAAATCATATTATATCTTACCATGAAACATAGAAATCAGATGGAATATCGCGTTTTAAGAATCATAAGAACTCTATTGCTACGATACGTAGACATCTGCAAACGCTACTTCCTTGCAAGGAAGTGTCGCATTTACATTCATTTGAATCGTAGACGAGGAATGCATAACACTTTGCAATGAATATTATATCTTATCATGAAACATAGATATGAGATGCAATATCTCGTTTTAAGAAACACTTGAACCCTATTGCTTCGATACGTAGACATCTGCAAACGCTATTTCCTTGCAAGGAAGTGTCACATTTACATTCATTTGAAGTGTAGACGAGGAATACATGATACTTCGCAAATCATATTATATCTTACCTTGAAGCATAGAAATGAGATGCGATATCGCGTTTTAAGAAGCATTAGAACACTATTGCTTCGATACGTAGACATCTGCAAACGCTATTTCCCTGCAAGGAAGTGTCGCATTTACATTCATTTGAAGTGTAGACGAGGAATACATGATACTTCGCAAATCATATTATATCTTACCATGAAACATAGAAATGAGATGCGATATCGCGTTTTAAGAAGCATTAGAACACTATTGCTACGATAGGTAGACATTTGCAAACGCTATTTCCTTGGAAGGAAGTGTCGCATTTACATTCATTTGAAGTGTAGACGAGGAATACATGACATTTCGCAAATCATATTATATCTTACCATGAAACATAGAAATGAGATGCGATATCGCGTTTTAAGAAGCATCAGAAATCCATTGCTAGGATACGTAGACATCTGCAAACGCTATTTCCTTGCAAGGAAGTGTCGCATTTACATTCGTTTGAAGTGTAGACGAGGAATACATATCACTTCGCAAATCATATTATACCTTACCATGAAACATAGAAATGAGATGCGATATCGCGTTTTAAGAATCATAAGATCTCTATTTCTACGATACGTAGACATCTGCAAACGCTATTTCCTTGCAAGGAAGTGTCGCATTTACATTCATTTGAAGTGTCGACGAGGAATACATGATACTTCGCAAATCATAATATATCCTACCGTGAAACATAGAAATGAGATGCGATATCGCGTTTTAAGAAGCATTAGAACACTATTGCTACGATAGGTAGACATTTGCAAACGCTATTTCCTTGGAAGGAAGTGTCGCATTTACATTCATTTGAAGTGCAGACGAGGAATACATGACACTTCGCAAATCATATTATATCTTACCATGAAACATAGAAATCAGATGGAATATCGCGTTTTAAGAATCATAAGAACTCTATTGCTACGATACGTAGACATCTGCAAACGCTATTTCCTTGCAAGGAAGTGTCGCATTTACATTCATTTGAATCGTAGACGAGGAATGCATAACACTTCGCAATGAATATTATATCTTATCATGAAACATAGATATGAGATGCAATATCTCGTTTTAAGAAACACTTGAACCCTATTGCTTCGATACGTAGACATCTGCAAACGCTATTTCCTTGCAAGGAAGTGTCGCATTTACATTCATTTGAAGTGTAGACGAGGAATACATATCACTTCGCAAATCATATTATACCTTACCATGAAACATAGAAATGAGATGCGATATCGCGTTTTAAGAATCATAAGATCTCTATTTCTACGATACGTAGACATCTGCAAACGCTATTTCCTTGCAAGGAAGTGCCGCATTTACATTCATTTGAAGTGTCGACGAGGAATACATGATACTTCGCAAATCATAATATATCCTACCGTGAAACATAGAAATGAGATGCGATATCGCGTTTTAAGAAGCATTAGAACACTATTGCTACGATAGGTAGACATTTGCAAACGCTATTTCCTTGGAAGGAAGTGTCGCATTTACATTCATTTGAAGTGCAGACGAGGAATACATGACACTTCGCAAATCATATTATATCTTACCATGAAACATAGAAATCAGATGGAATATCGCGTTTTAAGAATCATAAGAACTCTATTGCTACGATACGTAGACATCTGCAAACGCTATTTCCTTGCAAGGAAGTGTCGCATTTACATTCATTTGAATCGTAGACGAGGAATGCATAACACTTCGCAATGAATATTATATCTTATCATGAAACATAGATATGAGGTGCAATATCTCGTTTTAAGAAACACTTGAACCCTATTGCTTCGATACGTATACATCTGCAAACGCTATTTCCTTGCAAGGAAGTGTCACATTTACATTCATTTGAAGTGTAGACGAGGAATACATGATACTTCGCAAATCATATTATATCTTACCATGAAACATAGAAATGAGATGCGATATCGCGTTTTAAGAAGCATTAGAACACTATTGCTTCGATACGTAGACATCTGCAAACGATATTTCCCTGCAAGGAAGTGTCGCATTTACATTCATTTGAAGCGTAGACGAGGAATACATGATACTTCGCAAATCATATTATATCTTACCATGAAACATAGAAATGAGATGCGATATCGCGTCTTAAGAAGCATTAGAACACTATTGCTACGATAGGTAGACATTTGCAAACGCTATTTCCTTGGAAGGAAGTGTCGCATTTACATTCATTTGAAGTGTAGACGAGGAATACATGACATTTCGCAAATCATATTATATCTTACCATGAAACATAGAAATGAGATGCGATATCGCGTTTTAAGAAGCATCAGAAATCCATTGCTACGATACGTAGACATCTGCAAACGCTATTTCCTTGCAAGGAAGTGGCGCATTTACATTCATTTGAAGTGTAGACGAGGAATACATATCACTTCGCAAATCATATTATATCTTACCATGAAACATAGAAATGAGATGCGATATCGCGTTTTAAGAATCATAAGATCTCTATTGCTACGATACGTAGACATCTGCAAACGCTATTTCCTTGCAAGGAAGTGTCGCATTTACATTCATTTGAAGTGTTGACGAGGAATACATAACACTTCGCAAATTATATTATATCTTACCATGAAACATAGAAATGAAATGCGATTTCGCGTTTTAAGAAGCATTAGAACTCTATTGCTACGATACGTAGACATCTGCAAACGCTATTTCCTTGCAAGGAAGTGTAGCATTTACATTCATTTGAATCGTAGACGAGGAATGCATAACACTTCGCAATGAATATTATATCTTATCATGAAACATAGATATGAGATGCAATATCTCGTTTTAAGAAGCATTTGAACCCTATTGCTTCGATACGTAGACATCTGCAAACGCTATTTCCTTGCAAGGAAGTGTCACATTTACATTCACTTGAAGTGTAGACGAGGAATACATGACACTTCGCAAACCATATTATATCTTACCATGAAACATAGAAATGAGGTGCGATATCGCGTTCTAAGAAGCATCAGAAATCCATTGCTACGATACGTAGACATCTGCAAACGCTATTTCCTTGCAAGGAAGTGTCGCATTTACCTTCATTTGATGTGTAGACGAGGAATACATGATACTTCGCAAATCATATTATATCTTACCATGAAACATAGAAATGGGATGCGATATCGCGTTTTAAGATGCATTAGAACACTATTGCTTCGATACGTAGACATCTGCAAACGCTATTTCCTTGCAAGGAAGTGTCGCATTTACATTCATTTGAATCGTAGACGAGGAATGCATAACACTTCGCAATGAATATTATATCTTATCATGAAACATAGATATGAGGTGCAATATCTCGTTTTAAGAAACACTTGAACCCTATTGCTTCGATACGTAGACATCTGCAAACGCTATTTCCTTGCAAGGAAGTGTCACATTTACATTCATTTGAAGTGTAGACGAGGAATACATGATACTTCGCAAATCATATTATATCTTACCATGAAACATAGAAATGAGATGCGATATCGCGTTTTAAGAAGCATTAGAACACTATTGCTTCGATACGTAGACATCTGCAAACGATATTTCCCTGCAAGGAAGTGTCGCATTTACATTCATTTGAAGCGTAGACGAGGAATACATGATACTTCGCAAATCATATTATATCTTACCATGAAACATAGAAATGAGATGCGATATCGCGTCTTAAGAAGCATTAGAACACTATTGCTACGATAGGTAGACATTTGCAAACGCTATTTCCTTGGAAGGAAGTGTCGCATTTACATTCATTTGAAGTGTAGACGAGGAATACATGACATTTCGCAAATCATATTATATCTTACCATGAAACATAGAAATGAGATGCGATATCGCGTTTTAAGAAGCATCAGAAATCCATTGCTACGATACGTAGACATCTGCAAACGCTATTTCCTTGCAAGGAAGTGGCGCATTTACATTCATTTGAAGTGTAGACGAGGAATACATATCACTTCGCAAATCATATTATATCTTACCATGAAACATAGAAATGAGATGCGATATCGCGTTTTAAGAATCATAAGATCTCTATTGCTACGATACGTAGACATCTGCAAACGCTATTTCCTTGCAAGGAAGTGTCGCATTTACATTCATTTGAAGTGTTGACGAGGAATACATAACACTTCGCAAATTATATTATATCTTACCATGAAACATAGAAATGAGATGCGATTTCGCGTTTTAAGAAGCATTAGAACTCTATTGCTACGATACGTAGACATCTGCAAACGCTATTTCCTTGCAAGGAAGTGTAGCATTTACATTCATTTGAATCGTAGACGAGGAATGCATAACACTTCGCAATGAATATTATATCTTATCATGAAACATAGATATGAGATGCAATATCTCGTTTTAAGAAGCATTTGAACCCTATTGCTTCGATACGTAGACATCTGCAAACGCTATTTCCTTGCAAGGAAGTGTCACATTTACATTCACTTGAAGTGTAGACGAGGAATACATGACACTTCGCAAACCATATTATATCTTACCATGAAACATAGAAATGAGGTGCGATATCGCGTTCTAAGAAGCATCAGAAATCCATTGCTACGATACGTAGACATCTGCAAACGCTATTTCCTTGCAAGGAAGTGTCGCATTTACCTTCATTTGATGTGTAGACGAGGAATACATGATACTTCGCAAATCATATTATATCTTACCATGAAACATAGAAATGGGATGCGATATCGCGTTTTAAGATGCATTAGAACACTATTGCTTCGATACGTAGACATCTGCAAACGCTATTTCCTTGCAAGGAAGTGTCGCATTTACATTCATTTGAAGTGTTGACTAGGAATACATAATACTTCGCAAATCATATTATATCTTACCATGAAACATAGAAATGAGATGCGATATCGCGTTTTAAGAAGCATTAGAACACTATTGCTACGATAGGTAGACATTTGCAAACGCTATTTCCTTGCAAGGAAGTGTCACATTTACATTCATTTGAAGTGTAGACGAGGAATACATGACACTTCGCAAATCATATTATATCTTACCATGAAACATAGAAATGAGATGCGATATCGCGTTCTGAGAAGCATCAGAAATCCATTGCTGCGATACGTAGACATCTGCAAACGCTATTTCCTTGCAAGGAAGTGTCGCATTTACATTCATTTAATGTGTAGACGAGGAATACATGATACTTCGCAAATCATATTATATCTTACCATGAAACATAGAAATGAGATGCGATATCGCGTTTTAAGAAGCATTAGATCACTATTCCTACGATAGGTAGACATTTGCAAACGCTATTTCCTTGGAAGGAAGTGTCGCATTTACATTCGTTTGAAGTGTAGACGAGGAATACATATCACTTCGCAAATCATATTATACCTTACCATGAAGCATAGAAATGAGATGCGATATCGCGTTTTAAGAATCATAAGAACTCTATTGTTACGATACGTAGACATCTGCAAACGCTATTTCCTCGCAAGGAAGTGTCGCATTTACATTCATTTGAATCGTAGACGAGGAATACATAACACTTCGCAATGAATATTATATCTTATCATGAAACATAGATATGAGATGCAATATCTCGTTTTAAGAAGCATTTCAACTCTATTGCTTCGATACGTAGACATCTGCAAACGCTATTTCCTTGGAAGGAAGTGTCGCATTTACATTCATTTGAAGTGTAGACGAGGAATACATATTACTTCGCAAATCATATTATACCTTACCATGAAACATATAAATGAGATGCGATATCGCGTTTTAAGAATCATAAGATCTCTATTTCTACGATACGTAGACATCTGCAAACGCTATTTCCTTGCAAGGAAGTGTCGCATTTACATTCATTTGAAGTGTCGACGAGGAATACATGATACTTCGCAAATCATAATATATCCTACCGTGAAACATAGAAATGAGATGCGATATCGCGTTTTAAGAAGCATTAGAACACTATTGCTACGATAGGTAGACATTTGCAAACGCTATTTCCTTGGAAGGAAGTGTCGCATTTACATTCATTTGAAGTGCAGACGAGGAATACATGACACTTCGCAAATCATATTATATCTTACCATGAAACATAGAAATCAGATGGAATATCGCGTTTTAAGAATCATAAGAACTCTATTGCTACGATACGTAGACATCTGCAAACGCTATTTCCTTGCAAGGAAGTGTCGCATTTACATTCATTTGAATCGTAGACGAGGAATGCATAACACTTCGCAATGAATATTATATCTTATCATGAAACATAGATATGAGATGCAATATCTCGTTTTAAGAAACACTTGAACCCTATTGCTTCGATACGTAGACATCTGCAAACGCTATTTCCTTGCAAGGAAGTGTCACATTTACATTCATTTGAAGTGTAGACGAGGAATACATGATACTTCGCAAATCATATTATATCTTACCATGAAGCATAGAAATGAGATGCGATATCGCGTTTTAAGAAGCATTAGAACACTATTGCTTCGATACGTAGACATCTGCAAACGCTATTTCCCTGCAAGGAAGTGTCGCATTTACATTCATTTGAAGTGTAGACGAGGAATACATGATACTTCGCAAATCATATTATATCTTACCATGAAACATAGAAATGAGGTGCGATATCGCGTTCTAAGAAGCATCAGAAATCCATTGCTACGATACGTAGACATCTGCAAACGCTATTTCCTTGCAAGGAAGTGTCGCATTTACCTTCATTTGATGTGTAGACGAGGAATACATGATACTTCGCAAATCATATTATATCTTACCATGAAACATAGAAATGGGATGCGATATCGCGTTTTAAGATGCATTAGAACACTATTGCTTCGATACGTAGACATCTGCAAACGCTATTTCCTTGCAAGGAAGTGTCGCATTTACATTCATTTGAAGTGTAGACGAGGAATACATGATACTTCGCAAATCATATTATATCTTACCATGAAACATAGAAATGAGATGCGATATCACGTTTTAAGAAGCATTAGAACACTATTGCTACGATAGGTAGACATTTGCAAACGCTATTTCCTTGCAAGGAAGTGTCGCATTTACATTCATTTGAAGTGTAGACGAGGAATACATGACAGTTCGCAAATCATATTATATCTTACCATGAAACATAGAAATGAGATGCGATATCGCGTTTTAAGAAGCATCAGAAATCCATTGCTACAATACGTAGACATCTGCAAACGCTATTTCCTTGCAAGGAAGTGTCGCATTTACATTCATTTGAATCGTAGACGAGGAATGCATAACACTTCGCAATGAATATTATATCTTATCATGAAACATAGATATGAGATGCAATATCTCGTTTTAAGAAGCATTTGAACCCTATTGCTTTGATACGTAGGCATCTGCAAACGCTATTTCCTTGCAAGGAAGTGTCGCATTTACATTCATTTGAAGTGTAGACGAGGAATACATGACAGTTCGCAAATCATATTATATCTTACCATGAAACATAGAAATGAGATGCGATATCGCGTTTTAAGAAGCATCAGAAATCCATTGCTGCGATACGTAGACATCTGCAAACGCTATTTCCTTGCAAGGAAGTGTCGCATTTACATTCATTTAATGTGTAGACGAGGAATACATGATACTTCGCAAATCATATTATATCTTACCATGAAACATAGAAATGAGATGCGATATCGCGTTTTAAGAAGCATTAGAACACTATTCCTACGATAGGTAGACATTTGCAAACGCTATTTCCTTGGAAGGAAGTGTCGCATTTACATTCGTTTGAAGTGTAGACGAGGAATACATATCACTTCGCAAATCATATTATACCTTACCATGAAGCATAGAAATGAGATGCGATATCGCGTTTTAAGAATCATAAGAACTCTATTGTTACGATACGTAGACATCTGCAAACGCTATTTCCTCGCAAGGAAGTGTCGCATTTACATTCATTTGAATCGTAGACGAGGAATACATAACACTTCGCAATGAATATTATATCTTATCATGAAACATAGATATGAGATGCAATATCTCGTTTTAAGAAGCATTTCAACTCTATTGCTTCGATACGTAGACATCTGCAAACGCTATTTCCTTGGAAGGAAGTGTCGCATTTACATTCATTTGAAGTGTAGACGAGGAATACATGATACATCGCAAATCATATTATATCTTACCATGAAACATAGAAACGAGATGCGATATCGCGTTCTAAGAAGCATTAGAACACAATTGCTTCGATACGTAGACATCTGCAAACGCTATTTCCTTGCAAGGAAGTGTCGCATTTACATTCATTTGAAGTGTAGACGAGGAATACATATTACTTCGCAAATCATATTATACCTTACCATGAAACATAGAAATGAGATGCGATATCGCGTTTTAAGAATCATAAGATCTCTATTTCTACGATACGTAGACATCTGCAAACGCTATTTCCTTGCAAGGAAGTGTCGCATTTACATTCATTTGAAGTGTAGACGAGGAATGCATAACACTTCGCAAATCATATTATATCTTACCATGAAACATAAAAATGAGATGCGATTTCGCGTTTTAAGAAGCATTAGAACTCTATTGCTGCGATACGTAGACATCTGCAAACGCTATTTCCTTGCAAGGAAGTGTCGCATTTACATTCATTTGAAGTGTAGACGAGGAATACATGACAGTTCGCAAATCATATTATATCTTACCATGAAACATAGAAATGAGATGCGATATCGCGTTCTAAGAAGCATCAGAAATCCATTGCTACGATACGTAGACATCTGCAAACGCTATTTCCTTGCAAGGAAGTGTTGCATTTACATTCATTTAATGTGTAGACGAGGAATACATGATACTTCGCAAATCATATTATATCTTACCATGAAACATAGAAATGAGATGCGATATCGCGTTTTAAGAAGCACTAGAACACTATTGCATCGATACGTAGACATCTGCAAACGCTATTTCCTTGCAAGGAAGTGTCGCATTTACATTCATTTGAAGTGTAGACGAGGAATACATGATACTTCGCAAATCATATTATATCTTACAATGAAACATAGAAATGAGATGCGATATCGCGTTTTAAGAAGCATCAGAAATCCATTGCTACGATAGGTAGACATTTGCAAACGCTATTTCCTTGCAAGGAAGTGTCACATTTACATTCATTTGAAGTGTAGACGAGGAATACATGACACTTCGCAAATCATATTATATCTTACCATGAATCATAGAAATGAGATGCGATATCGCGCTCTAAGAAGCATCAGAAATCCATTGCTACAATACGTAGACATCTGCAAACGCTATTTCCTTGCAAGGAAGTGTCGCATTTACATTCATTTGAATCGTAGACGAGGAATGCATAACACTTCGCAATGAATATTATATCTTATCATGAAACATAGATATGAGATGCAATATCTCGTTTTAAGAAGCATTTGAACCCTATTGCTTTGATACGTAGGCATCTGCAAACGCTATTTCCTTGCAAGGAAGTGTCGCATTTACATTCATTTGAAGTGTAGACGAGGAATACATGACAGTTCGCAAATCATATTATATCTTACCATGAAACATAGAAATGAGATGCGATATCGCGTTTTAAGAAGCATCAGAAATCCATTGCTGCGATACGTAGACATCTGCAAACGCTATTTCCTTGCAAGGAAGTGTCGCATTTACATTCATTTAATGTGTAGACGAGGAATACATGATACTTCGCAAATCATATTATATCTTACCATGAAACATAGAAATGAGATGCGATATCGCGTTTTAAGAAGCATTAGAACACTATTCCTACGATAGGTAGACATTTGCAAACGCTATTTCCTTGGAAGGAAGTGTCGCATTTACATTCGTTTGAAGTGTAGACGAGGAATACATATCACTTCGCAAATCATATTATACCTTACCATGAAGCATAGAAATGAGATGCGATATCGCGTTTTAAGAATCATAAGAACTCTATTGTTACGATACGTAGACATCTGCAAACGCTATTTCCTCGCAAGGAAGTGTCGCATTTACATTCATTTGAATCGTAGACGAGGAATACATAACACTTCGCAATGAATATTATATCTTATCATGAAACATAGATATGAGATGCAATATCTCGTTTTAAGAAGCATTTCAACTCTATTGCTTCGATACGTAGACATCTGCAAACGCTATTTCCTTGGAAGGAAGTGTCGCATTTACATTCATTTGAAGTGTAGACGAGGAATACATGATACATCGCAAATCATATTATATCTTACCATGAAACATAGAAACGAGATGCGATATCGCGTTCTAAGAAGCATTAGAACACAATTGCTTCGATACGTAGACATCTGCAAACGCTATTTCCTTGCAAGGAAGTGTCGCATTTACATTCATTTGAAGTGTAGACGAGGAATACATATTACTTCGCAAATCATATTATACCTTACCATGAAACATAGAAATGAGATGCGATATCGCGTTTTAAGAATCATAAGATCTCTATTTCTACGATACGTAGACATCTGCAAACGCTATTTCCTTGCAAGGAAGTGTCGCATTTACATTCATTTGAAGTGTAGACGAGGAATGCATAACACTTCGCAAATCATATTATATCTTACCATGAAACATAAAAATGAGATGCGATTTCGCGTTTTAAGAAGCATTAGAACTCTATTGCTGCGATACGTAGACATCTGCAAACGCTATTTCCTTGCAAGGAAGTGTCGCATTTACATTCATTTGAAGTGTAGACGAGGAATACATGACAGTTCGCAAATCATATTATATCTTACCATGAAACATAGAAATGAGATGCGATATCGCGTTCTAAGAAGCATCAGAAATCCATTGCTACGATACGTAGACATCTGCAAACGCTATTTCCTTGCAAGGAAGTGTTGCATTTACATTCATTTAATGTGTAGACGAGGAATACATGATACTTCGCAAATCATATTATATCTTACCATGAAACATAGAAATGAGATGCGATATCGCGTTTTAAGAAGCACTAGAACACTATTGCATCGATACGTAGACATCTGCAAACGCTATTTCCTTGCAAGGAAGTGTCGCATTTACATTCATTTGAAGTGTAGACGAGGAATACATGATACTTCGCAAATCATATTATATCTTACAATGAAACATAGAAATGAGATGCGATATCGCGTTTTAAGAAGCATCAGAAATCCATTGCTACGATAGGTAGACATTTGCAAACGCTATTTCCTTGCAAGGAAGTGTCACATTTACATTCATTTGAAGTGTAGACGAGGAATACATGACACTTCGCAAATCATATTATATCTTACCATGAATCATAGAAATGAGATGCGATATCGCGCTCTAAGAAGCATCAGAAATCCATTGCTACGATATGTAGACATCTGCAAACGCTATTTCCTTGCAAGGAAGTGTTGCATTTACATTCATTTAATGTGTAGACGAGGAATACATGATACTTCGCAAATCATATTATATCTTACCATGAAACATAGAAATGAGATGCGATATCGCGTTTTAAGAAGCACTAGAACACTATTGCATCGATACGTAGACATCTGCAAACGCTATTTCCTTGCAAGGAAGTGTCGCATTTACATTCATTTGAAGTGTAGACGAGGAATACATGATACTTCGCAAATCATATTATATCTTACAATGAAACATAGAAATGAGATGCGATATCGCGTTTTAAGAAGCATTAGAACACTATTGCTACGATAGGTAGACATTTGCAAACGCTATTTCCTTGCAAGGAAGTGTCGCATTTACATTCATTTGAAGTGTAGACGAGGAATACATGATACTTCGCAAATCATATTATATCTTACCATGAAACATAGAAATGAGATGCGATATCGCGTTTTAAGAAGCATTAGAACACTATTGCTACGATAGGTAGACATTTGCAAACGCTATTTCCTTGCAAGGAAGTGTCGCATTTACATTCATTTGAAGTGTAGACGAGGAATACATGACAGTTCGCAAATCATATTATATCTTACCATGAAACATAGAAATGAGATGCGATATCGCGTTTTAAGAAGCATTAGAACACTATTGCTACGATAGGTAGACATTTGCAAACGCTATTTCCTTGCAAGGAAGTGTCGCATTTACATTCATTTGAAGTGTAGACGAGGAATACATGATACTTCGCAAATCATATTATATCTTACAATGAAACATAGAAATGAGATGCGATATCGCGTTTTAAGAAGCATTAGAACACTATTGCTACGATAGGTAGACATTTGCAAACGCTATTTCCTTGCAAGGAAGTGTCGCATTTACATTCATTTGAAGTGTAGACGAGGAATACATGACAGTTCGCAAATCATATTATATCTTACCATGAAACATAGAAATGAGATGCGATATCGCGTTTTAAGAAGCATCAGAAATCCATTGCTACGATCCGTAGACATCTGCAAACGCTATTTCCTTGAAAGGAAGTGTCGCGTTTACATTCATTTGAAGTGTAGACGAGGAATACATGACACTTCGCAAATCATATTATATCTTACCATGAAACATAGAAATGAGATGCGATATCGCGTTCTAAGAAGCATCAGAAATCCATTGCTACGATACGTAGACATCTGCAAACGCTATTTCCTTGCAAGGAAGTGTTGCATTTACATTCATTTAATGTGTAGACGAGGAATACATGATACTTCGCAAATCATATTATATCTTACCATGAAACATAGAAATGAGATGCGATATCGCGTTTTAAGAAGCACTAGAACACTATTGCATCGATACGTAGACATCTGCAAACGCTATTTCCTTGCAAGGAAGTGTCGCATTTACATTCATTTGAAGTGTAGACGAGGAATACATGATACTTCGCAAATCATATTATATCTTACAATGAAACATAGAAATGAGATGCGATATCGCGTTTTAAGAAGCATCAGAAATCCATTGCTACGATAGGTAGACATTTGCAAACGCTACTTCCTTGCAAGGAAGTGTCACATTTACATTCATTTGAAGTGCAGACGAGGAATACATGACACTTCGCAAATCATATTATATCTTACCATGAAACATAGAAATGAGATGCGATATCGCGTTCTAAGAAGCATCAGAAATCCATTGCTACGATACGTAGACATCTGCAAACGCTATTTCCTTGCAAGGAAGTGTCGCATTTACATTCATTTGAAGTGTTGACGAGGAATACATAACACTTCGCAAATTATATTATATCTTACAATGAAACATAGAAATGAGATGCGATATCACGTTTTAAGAAGCATTAGAAATCTATTGCTACGATACATAGACATCTGCAAACGCTATTTCCTTGCAAGCAAGTGTCGCATTTACATTCATTTGAAGTGTAGGCGAGGAATACATGACACTTCGCAAATCATATTATATCTTACCATGAAACATAGAAATGAGATGCGATATCGCGTTGTAAGAAGCATTAGAACTCTATTGCTACGATAGGTAGACATCTGCAAACGCTATTTCCTTGCAAGGAAGTGTCACATTTACATTAATTTGAAGTGTAGACGAGGAATACATAACACTTCGCAAATCATATTATATCTTACCATGAAACATAGAAATGAGATGCGATATCGCGTTTTAAGGATCATAAGATCTCTATTGCTACGATACATAGACATCTGCAAACGCTATTGCCTTGCAAGGAAGTGTCGCATTTACATTCATTTGAAGTGTAGACGAGGAATACATAACACTTCGCAAATCATATTATACCTTACCATGAAACATAGAAATGAGATGCGATATCGCGTATTAAGAATCATAAGAACTCTATTGCTACGATACGTAGACATCTGCAAACGCTATTTCCTTGCAAGGAAGTGTCGCATTTACATTCATTTGAAGTGTAGACGAGGAATACATGACACTTCGCAAATCATATTATATCTTACAATGAAACATAGAAATGAGATGCGATATCGCGTTTTAAGAAGCATTAGAAACACTATTGCTACGATAGGTAGACATTTGCAAACGCTATTTCCTTGCAAGGAAGTGTCGCATTTACATCATTTGAAGTGTAGACGAGGAATGCATAACACTTCGCAAATCATATTATATCTTACCATGAAACATAAAAATGAGATGCGATTTCGCGTTTTAAGAAGCATTAGAACTCTATTGCTGCGATACGTAGACATCTGCAAACGCAATTTCCTAGCGAGGAAGTGTCACATTTACATTCATTTGATGTGTAGACGAGGAATACATGATACTTCGCAAATCATATTATATCTTACCATGAAACATAGAAATGGGATGCGATATCGCGTTTTAAGAAGCATTAGAACACTATTGCTTCGATACGTAGACATCTGCAAACGCTATTTCCTTGGAAGGAAGTGTCGCATATACATTCATTTGAAGTGTAGACGAGGAATACATGATACTTCGCAAATCATAATATATCCTGCCATGAAACATAGAAATGAGATGCGATATCGCGTTTTAAGAAGCATTAGAACACTATTGCTACGATAGGTCGACATTTGCAAACGCTATTTCCTTGCAAGGAAGTGTCACATTTACATTCATTTGAAGTGTAGACGAGGAATACATGACACTTCGCAAATCATATTATATCTTACCATGAAACATAGAAATGAGATGCGATATCGCGTATTAAGAATCATAAGAACTCTATTGCTACGATACGTAGACATCTGCAAACGCTATTTCCTTGCAAGGAAGTGTCGCACTTACATTCATTTGAAGTGTAGACGAGGAATGCATAACACTTCGCAAATCATATTATATCTTACCATGAAACATAAAAATGAGATGCGATTTCGCGTTTTAAGAAGCATTAGAACTCTATTGCTGCGATACGTAGACATCTGCAAACGCTATTTCCTAGCGAGGAAGTGTCACATTTACATTCATTTGATGTGTAGACGAGGTATACATGATACTTCGCAAATCATATTATATCTTACCATGAAACATAGAAATGGGATGCGATATCGCGTTTTAAGAAGCATTAGAACACTATTGCTTCGATACGTAGACATTTGCAAACGCTATTTCCTTGCAAGGAAGTGTCGCATTTACATTCATTTGAAGTGTAGACGAGGAATGCATAACACTTCGCAAATCATATTATATCTTACCATGAAACATAAAAATGAGATGCGATTTCGCGTTTTAAGAAGCATTAGAACTCTATTGCTGCGATACGTAGACATCTGCAAACGCTATTTCCTAGCGAGGAAGTGTCACATTTACATTCATTTGATGTGTAGACGAGGAATACATGATACTTCGCAAATCATATTATATCTTACCATGAAACATAGAAATGGGATGCGATATCGCGTTTTAAGAAGCATTAGAACACTATTGCTTCGATACGTAGACATCTGCAAACGCTATTTCCTTGGAAGGAAGTGTCGCATTTACATTCATTTGAAGTTTAGACGAGGAATACATGATACTTCGCAAATCATAATATATCCTACCATGAAACATAGAAATGAGATGCGATATCGCGTTTTAAGAAGCATTAGAACACTATTGCTACGATAGGTCGACATTTGCAAACGCTATTTCCTTGCAAGGAAGTGTCACATTTACATTCATTTGAAGTGTAGACGAGGAATACATGACACTTCGCAAATCATATTATATCTTACCATGAAACATAGAAATGAGATGCGATATCGCGTTCTAAGAAGCATCAGAAATCCATTGCTACGATACGTAGACATCTGCAAACGCTATTTCCTTGCAAGAAAGTGTCGCATTTACATACATTTAATGTGTAGACGAGGAATACATGATACTTCGCAAATCATATTATATCTTACCATGAAACATAGAAATGAGATGCGATATCACGTTTTAAGAAGCATTAGAAATCTATTGCTACGATACATAGACATCTGCAAACGCTATTTCCTTGCAAGGAAGTGTCGCATTTACATTCATTTGGAGTGTAGGCGGGGAATACATGACACTTCGCAAATCATATTATATCTTACCATGAAACATAGAAATGAGGTGCGATATCGCGTTGTAAGAAGCATTAGAACTCTATTGCTACGATAGGTAGACATCTGCAAACGCTATTTCCTTGCAAGGAAGTGTCACATTTACATTAATTTGAAGTGTAGACGAGGAATACATAACACTTCGCAAATCATATTATATCTTACCATGAAACATAGAAATGAGATGCGATATCGCGTTTTAAGAATCATAAGATCTCTATTGCTACGATACGTAGACATCTGCAAACGCTATTTCCTTGCAAGGAAGTGTCGCATTTACATTCATTTGAAGTGTAGACGAGGAATACATAACACTTCGCCAATCATATTATATCTTACCATGAAACATAGAAATGAGATCCGATATCGCGTTTTAAGAATTATAAGAACGCTATTGCTACGATACATAGACATCTGCAAACGCTATTTCCTTGCAAGGAAGTGTCCCATTTACATTCATTTGAAGTGTAGACGAGGAATACATGACACTTCGCAAATCATATTATATCCTACCATGAAACATAGAAAGGAGATGCGATATCGCGTTTTAAGAATCATAAGTACTCTATTGCTACGATACGTAGACATCTGCAAACGCCATTTCCTTGCAAGGAAGTGTCGCATTTACATTCATTTAATGTGTAGACGAGGAATACATGATACTTCGCAAATCATATTATATCTTACCATGAAACATAGAAATGAGATGCGATATCGCGTTTTAAGAAGCATTAAAACACTATTGCTTCGATACGTAGACATCTGCAAACGCTATTTCCTTGCAAGGAAGTGTCGCATTTACATTCATTTGAAGTGTAGACGAGGAATACATGATACTTCGCAAATCATATTATATCTTACCATGAAACATAGAAATGAGATGGAATATCGCGTTTTAAGAATCATAAGAACTCTATTGCTACGATACGTAGACATCTGCAAACGCTATTTCCTTGCAAGGAAGTGTCGCATTTACATTCATTTGAAGTGTTGACGAGGAATGCATGATACTTCGCAAATCATAATATATCCTACCATGAAACATAGAAATGAGATGCGATATCGCGTTTTAAGAAGCATTAGAACACTATTGCTACGATACGTAGACATCTGCAAACGCTATTTCCTAGCGAGGAAGTGTCACATTTACATTCATTTGATGTGTAGACGAGGTATACATGATACTTCGCAAATCATATTATATCTTACCATGAAACATAGATATGGGATGCGATATCGCGTTTTAAGAAGCATTAGAACACTATTGCTTCGATACGTAGACATTTGCAAACGCTATTTCCTTGCAAGGAAGTGTCGCATTTACATTCATTTGAAGTGTAGACGAGGAATGCATAACACTTCGCAAATCATATTATATCTTACCATGAAACATAAAAATGAGATGCGATTTCGCGTTTTAAGAAGCATTAGAACTCTATTGCTGCGATACGTAGACATCTGCAAACGCTATTTCCTAGCGAGGAAGTGTCACATTTACATTCATTTGATGTGTAGACGAGGAATACATGATACTTCGCAAATCATATTATATCTTACCATGAAACATAGAAATGGGATGCGATATCGCGTTTTAAGAAGCATTAGAACACTATTGCTTCGATACGTAGATATCTGCAAACGCTATTTCCTTGCAATGAAGAGTCGCAATTACATTCATTTGAAGTGTTGACGAGGAATACATGATACTTCGCAAATCATAATATATCTTACCATGAAACATAGAAATGAGACGCGATATCGCGTTTTAAGAAGCATTAGAACTCTATTGCTACGATACCTAGACATCTGCAGACGCTATTTCCTAGCAAGGAAGTGTCGCATTTACATTCATTTGAAGTGTCGACGAGGAATACATGACACTTCGCAAATCATATTATATATTACCATGAAACATAGAAATGAGATGCAATATCGCGTTTTAAGAAGCATTAGAACACTATTGCTACGATACGTAGACGTCTGCAAACGCTATTTCCTAGCGAGGAAGTGTCGCATTCACATTCATTTGAAGTGTAGACGAGGAATTCATAACACTTCGCAAATCATATTATATCTTACCATGAAACATAGAAATGAGATGGAATATCGCGTTTTAAGAATCATAAATACTCTATTGCTACGATACGTAGACATCTGCAAACGCTATTTCCTTGCAAGGAAGTGTCGCATTTACATTCATTTGAAGTGTAGACGAGGAATACATGACACTTCGCAAATCATATTATATCTTACCATGAAACATAGAAATGAGATGCGATATCGCGTTGTAAGAAGCATTAGAACTCTATTGCTACGATAGGTAGACATCTGCAAACGCTATTTCCTTGCAAGGAAGTGTCGCATTTACATTCATTTGAAGTGTAGACGAGGAATACATGACACTTCGCAAAACATATTATATCTTACCATGAAACATAGAAATGAGATGCGATATCGCGTTTTTAGAAGCATTAGAACACTGTTGCTACGATAGGTAGGCATTTGCAATCGCTATTTCCTTGCAAGGAAGTGTCGCATTTACATTCATTTGAAGTGTAGACGAGGAATACATGACACTTCGCAAAACATATTATATCTTACCATGAAACATAGAAATGAGATGCGATATCGCGTTTTAAGGAGCATCAGAAATCCATTGCTACGATACGTAGACATCTGCAAACGCTATTTCCTTGCAAGGAAGTGTCGCATTTACATTCATTTGAAGTGTAGACGAGGAATACATAACACTTCGCCAATCATATTATATCTTACCATGAAACATAGAAATGAGATCCGATATCGCGTTTTAAGAATTATAAGAACGCTATTGCTACGATACATAGACATCTGCAAACGCTATTTCCTTGCAAGGAAGTGTCCCATTTACATTCATTTGAAGTGTAGACGAGGAATACATGACACTTCGCAAATCATATTATATCCTACCATGAAACATAGAAAGGAGATGCGATATCGCGTTTTAAGAATCATAAGAACTCTATTGCTACGATACGTAGACATCTGCAAACGCTATTTCCTTGCAAGGAAGTGTCGCATTTACATTCATTTGAAGTGTAGACGAGGAATACATATCACTTCGCAAATCATATTATATCTTACCATGAAACATAGAAATGAGATGCGATATCGTGTTTTAAGAACCATAAGATCACTATTGCTACGATACGTAGACATCTGCAAACGCTTTTTCCTTGCAAGGAAGTGTCGCATTTACATTCATTTGAAGTGTAGACGAGGAATACATGACACTTCGCAAATCATATTATATCTTACCACGAAACATAGAAATGAGATGCGGTATCACGTTTTAAGAAGCATTAGAAATCTATTGCTACGATACATAGACATCTGCAAACGCTATTTCCTTGCAAGGAAGTGTCGCATTTACATTCATTTGAAGTGTAGACGAGGAATACATATCACTTCGCAAATCATATTATATCTTACCATGAAACATAGAAATGAGATGTGATATCGCGTTTTAAGAACCATAAGATCACTATTGCTACGATACGTAGACATCTGTAAACGCTATTTCCTTGCAAGGAAGTGTCGCATTTACATTCATTTGAAGTGTTGACGAGGAATACATGATACTTCGCAAATCATAATATATCTTACCATGAAACATAGAAATGAGATGCGATATCGCTTTTTAGGAAGCATTAGAACACTATTGCTACGATAGGTAGACATTTGCAAACGCTATTTCCTTGGAAGGAAGTGTCGCATTTACATTCATTTGAATCGTAGGCGAGGAATGCATAACACTTCGTAATGAATATTATATCTTATCATGAAACATAGATATGAGATGCAATATCTCGTTTTAAGAAGCATTTGAACTCTATTGCTTCGATACGTAGACATCTGCAAACGCTACTTCCTTGCAAGGAAGTGTCGCATTTACATTCATTTGAAGTGTAAACGAGGAATACATAACACTTCGCAAATCATATTATATCTTACCATGAAACATAGAAATGAGATGCGATATCGCGTTTTAAAAAGCATTAGAACACTATTGCTACGATAGGTAGATATTTGCAAACGCTATTTCCTTGGAAGGAAGTGTCGCATTTGCATTCATTTGATGTGTAGACGAGGAATACATAACACTTCGCAAATCATATTATATCTTACCATGAAACATAAAAATGAGATGCGATATCGCGTTTTAAGGAGCATTAGAACACTATTGCTACGATACCTAGACATCTGCAACGCTATTTCCTTGCAAGGAAGTGTCGCATTTACATTCATTTGAAGTGTAGACGAGGAATACATGACACTTCGCAAATCATATTATATCTTACCATGAAACATAGAAATGAGATGCGATATCGTGTTGTAAGAAGCATTAGAACTCTATTGCTATGATAGGTAGACATCTGCAAACGCTATTTCCTTGCAAGGAAGTGTCGCATTTACATTAATTTGAAGTGCTGACGAGGAATACATGATACTTCGCAAATCATAATATATCTTACCATGAAACATAGAAATGAGATGCGATATCGCTTTTTAAGAAGCATTAGAACACTATTGCTACGATAGGTAAACATTTGCAAACGCTATTTCCTTGGAAGGAAGTGTCGCATTTACGTTCATTTGAATCGTAGACGAGGAATGCATAACACTTCGTAATGAATATTATATCTTATCATGAAACATAGATATGAGAAGCAATATCTCGTTTTAAGAAGCATTTGAACTCTATTGCTTCGATACGTAGACATCTGCAAACGCTACTTCCTTGCAAGGAAGTGTCGCATTTACATTCATTTGAGGTGTAAACGAGGAATACATGACACCTCGCAAATCATATTATATCTTACCATGAAACATAGAAATGAGATGCGATATCGCGTTGTAAGAAGCGTTAGAACTCTATTGCTACGATAGGTAGATATTTGCAAACGCTATTTCCTTGGAAGGAAGTGTCGCATTTGCATTCATTTGATGTGTAGACGAGGAATACATAACACTTCGCAAATCATATTATATCTTACCATGAAACATAAAAATGAGATGCGATATCGCGTTTTAAGGAGCATTAGAACACTATTGCTACGATACCTAGACATCTGCAACGCTATTTCCTTGCAAGGAAGTGTCGCATTTACATTCATTTGAAGTGTAGACGAGGAATACATGACACTTCGCAAATCATATTATATCTTACCATGAAACATAGAAATGAGATGCGATATCGTGTTGTAAGAAGCATTAGAACTCTATTGCTACGATAGGTAGACATCTGCAAACGCTATTTCCTTGCAAGGAAGTGTCGCATTTACATTAATTTGAAGTGTTGACGAGGAATACATGATACTTCGCAAATCATAATATATCTTACCATGAAAGATAGAAATGAGATGCGATATCGCTTTTTAAGAAGCACTAGAACACTATTGCTACGATAGGTAAACATTTGCAAACGCTATTTCCTTGGAAGGAAGTGTCGCATTTACGTTCATTTGAATCGTAGACGAGGAATGCATAACACTTCGTAATGAATATTATATCTTATCATGAAACATAGATATGAGATGCAATATCTCGTTTTAAGAAGCATTTGAACTCTATTGCTTCGATACGTAGACATCTGCAAACGCTACTTCCTTGCAAGGAAGTGTCGCATTTACATTCATTTGAGGTGTAAACGAGGAATACATAACACTTCGCAAATCATATTATATCTTACCATGAAACATAGGAATGAGATGCGATATCGCGTTTTAAAAAGCATTAGAACACTATTGCTACGATAGGTAGATATTTGCAAACGCTATTTCCTTGGAAGGAAGTGTCGCATTTGCATTCATTTGATGTGTAGACGAGGAATACATAACACTTCGCAAATCATATTATATCTTACCATGAAACATAAAAATGAGATGCGATATCGCGTTTTAAGAAGCATTAGAACACTATTGCTACGATACCTAGACATCTGCAACGCTATTTCCTTGCAAGGAAGTGTCGCATTTACATTCATTTGAAGTGTAGACGAGGAATACATGACACTTCGCAAATCATATTATATCTTACAATGAAACATAGAAATGAGATGAGATATCGCGTTGTAAGAAGCATTAGAACTCTATTGCTACGATAGGTAGACATCTGCAAACGCTATTTCCTTGCAAGGAAGTGTCGCATTTACATTAATTTGAAGTGTAGACGAGGAATACATAACACTTCGCAAATCATATTATATCTTATCATGAAACATAGGAATGAGATGCGATATCGCGTTTAGGAATCATAAGATCTTTATTGCTACGATACGTAGACATCTGCAAACGCTATTTCCTTGCAATGAAGAGTCGCAATTACATTCATTTGAAGTGTTGACGAGGAATACATGATACTTCGCAAATCATAATATATCTTACCATGAAACATAGAAATGAGATGCGATATCGCGTTTTAAGAAGCATTAGAACACTATTGCTACGATAGGTAGACATTTGCAAACGCTATTTCGTTGGAAGGAAGTGTCGCATTTACATTCATTTGAATCGTAGACGAGGAATGCATAACACTTCGCAATGAATGTTATATCTTATTATGAAACATAGATATGAGATGCAATATCTCGTTTTAAGAAGCATTTGAACTCTATTGCTTCGATACGTAGACATCTGCAAACGTTACTTCCTTGCAAGGAAGTGTCGCATTTACATTCATTTGAGGTGTAAACGAGGAATACATAACACTTCGCAAATCATATTACATCTTACCATGAAACATAGAAATGAGATGCGATATCGCGTTTTAAAAAGCATTAGAACTCTATTGCTACGATACGTAGACATCTGCAAACGCTATTTCCTTGCAAGGAAGTGTCGCATTTACATTCATTTGAAGCGTAGACGAGGAATACATGACACTTCGCAAATCATATTATATCTTACCATGAAACATAGAAATGAGATGCGATATCGCGATGTAAGAAGCATTAGAACTCTATTGCTACGATAGGTAGACATCTGCAAACGCTATTTCCTTGCAAGGAAGTGTCGCATTTACATTCATTTGAAGTGTAGACGAGGAATACATGACACTTCGCAAATCATATTATATCCTACCATGAAACATAGAAATGAGATGCGATATCGCGTTTTAAGAATCATAAGAACTCTATTGCTACGATACGTAGACATCTGCAAACGCTATTTCCTTGCAAGGAAGTGTCGCATTTACATTCATTTGAAGTGTAGACGAGGAATACATGACACTTCGCAAATCATATTATATCTTACCATGAAACATAGAAATGAGATGCGATATCGCGATGTAAGAAGCATTAGAACTCTATTGCTACGATAGGTAGACATCTGCAAGCGCTATTTCCTTGCAAGGAAGTGTCGCATTTACATTAATTTGAAGTGTAGACGAGGAATACATAACACTTCGCAAATCATATTATATCTTACCATGAAACATAGAAATGAGATGCGATATCGCGATTAGGAATCATAAGATCTCTATTGCTACGATACGTAGACATCTGCAAACGCTATTTCCTTGCAAGGAAGTGTCGCATTTACATTCATTTGAAGTGTAGACGAGGAATACATGACACTTCGCAAATCATATTATATCTTACCATGAAACATAGAAATGTGATGCGATATCGCGTTGTAAGAAGCATTAGAACTCTATTGCTACGATAGGTAGACATTTGCAAACGCTATTTCCTTGCAAGGTAGTGTCGCAATTACATTCATTTGAAGTGTAGACGAGGAATACATAACACTTCGCAAATCATATTACATCTTACCATGAAACGTAGATATGACATGCGATATCGCGTTTTAAAGAGCATTAGGACTCTATTGCTACGATACCTAGACATCTGCAGACGCTATTTCCTAACAAGGAAGTGTCGCATTTACATTCATTTGAAGTGTAGACGAGGAATACATGACACTTCGCAAATCATATTATATCTTACCATGAAACATAGAAATGAGATGCGATATCGCGTTTTAAGAATCATAAGATCTCTATTGCTACGATACGTAGACATCTGCAAACGCTATTTCCTTGCAAGGAAGTGTCGCATTTACATTCATTTGAGGTGTAAACGAGGAATACATAACACTTCGCAAATCATATTATATCTTACCATGAAACATAGAAATGAGATGCGATATCGCGTTTTAAAAAGCATTAGAACACTATTCCTACGATAGGTAGACATTTGCAAACGCTATTTCCTTGCAAGGAGGTGTCGCAATTACATTCATTTGAAGTGTAGAGGAGGAATACATAACACTTAGCAAATCATATTACATCTTACCATGAAACATAGAAATGAGATGCGATATCGCGTTTTTAGAAGCATTAGAACACTATTGCTACGATAGGTAGACATTTGCAATCGCTATTTCCTTGCAAGGAAGTGTCGCATTTACATTAATTTGAAGTGTAGACAAGGAATACATAACACTTCGCAAATCATATTATATCTTACCATGAAACATAGAAATGAGATGCGATATCGCGTTTTAAGAATCATAAGATCTCTATTGCTACGATACGTAGACATCTGCAAACGCTACTTCCTCGCAAGGAAGTGTCGCATTTACATTCATATGAAGTGTTGACGAGGAATACATGATACTTCGCAAATCATAATATATCTTACCATGAAACATAGAAATGAGATGCGATATCGCGTTGTAAGAAGCATTAGAACTCTATTGCTACGATAGGTAGACATCTGCAGACGCTATTTCCTGGCAAGGAAGTCTCGCATTTACATTAATTTGAAGTGTAGACGAGGAATGCATAACACTTCGCAATGAATATTATATCTTATCATGAAACATAGATATGAGATGCAATATCTCGTTTTAAGAAGCATTTGAACTCTATTGCTTCGATACGTAGACATCTGCAAACGCTACTTCCTTGCAAGGAAGTGTCGCATTTACATTCATTTGAGGTGTAAACGAGGAATACATAACACTTCGCAAATCATATTACATCTTACCATGAAACATAGAAATGAGATGCGATATCGCGTTTTAAAAAGCATTAGAACACTATTGCTACGATAGGTAGATATTTGCAAACGCTATTTCCTTGGAAGGAAGTGTCGCATTTGCATTCATTTGATGTGTAGACGAGGAATACATAACACTTCGCAAATCATATTATATCTTACCATGAAAGATAGAAATGAGATGCGATATCGCGTTTTAAGAAGTATTAGAACTCTATTGCTACGATACGTAGACATCTGCAAACGCTATTTCCTTGCAAGCTAGTGTCCCATTTACATTCATTTGAAGTGTAGACGAGGAATACATAACACTTCGCAAATCATATTACATCTTACCATGAAACGTAGATATGGGATGCGATATCGCGTTTTAAGGAGCATTAGGACTCTATTGCTACGATACCTAGACATCTTCAGACGCTATTCCCTAACAAGGAAGTGTCGCATTTACATTCATTTGAAGTGTAGACGAGGAATACATGACACTTCGCAAATCATATTATATCTTACCATGAAACATAGAAATGAGATGCGACATCGCGTTTTAAGAATCATAAGATCTCTATTGCTACGATACGTAGACATCTGCAAACGCTATTTCCTTGCAAGGAAGTGTCGCATTTACATTCATTTGAAGTGTTGACGAGGAATACATAAAACTTCGCAAATCATATTATATCTTACCATGAAACATAGAAATGAGATGCGATATCGCGTTGTAAGAAGCATTAGAACACTATTGCTACGATAGGTAGACATTTGCAAACGCTATTTCCTTGGAAGGAAGTGTCGCATTTACATTCATTTGAATCGTAGACGAGGAATGCATAACACTTCGCAATGAATATTATAACTTATTATGAAACATAGATATGAGATGCAATATCTCGTTTTAAGAAGCATTTGAACTCTATTGCTTCGATACGTAGACATCTGCAAACGCTACTTCCTTGCAAGGAAGTGTCGCATTTACATTCATTCGAGGTGCAAACGAGGAATACATAACACTTCGCAAATCATATTACATCTTACCATGAAACATAGAAATGAGATGCGATATCGCGTTTTAAAAAGCATTAGAACACTATTGCTACGATAGGTAGACATTTGCAAACGCTATTTCCTTGCAAGGTAGTGTCGCATTTACATTCATTTGAAATGTAGACGAGGAATACATAACACTTCGCAAATCATGTTACATCTTACCATGAAACGTAGATATGAGATGCGATATCGCGTTTTAAGGAGCATTACGACTCTATTGCTACGATACCTAGACATCCTCAGACGCTGTTCCCTAACAAGGAAGTGTCGCATTTACATTCATTAGAAGTGTAGACGAGGAATACATGACACTTCGCAAATCATATTATATCTTACCATGAAACATAGAAATGAGATGCGATATCGCGTTTTAAGAATCTTAAGATCTCTATTGCTACGATACGTAGACATCTGCAAACACTATTTCCTTGCAAGGAAGTGTCGCATTTACATTCATTTGAAGTGTTGACGAGGAATACATAATACTTCGCAAATCATATTATATCTTACCATGAAACATAGAAATGAGATGCGATATCGCGTTGTAAGAAGCATTAGAACACTATTGCTACGATAGGTAGATATTTGCAAACGCTATTTCCTTGGAAGGAAGTGTCGCATTTGCATTCATTTGATGTGTAGACGAGGAATACATAACACTTCGCAAATCATATTATATCTTACCATGAAAGATAGAAATGAGATGCGATATCGCGTTTTAAGAAGTATTAGAACTCTATTGCTACGATACGTAGACATCTGCAAACGCTATTTCCTTGCAAGGTAGTGTCGCATTTACATTCATTTGAAGTGTAGACGAGGAATACATAACACTTCGCAAATCATATTACATCTTACCATGAAACGTAGATATGGGATGCGATATCGCGTTTTAAGGAGCATTAGGACTCTATTGCTACGATACCTAGACATCTTCAGACGCTATTCCCTAACAAGGAAGTGTCGCATTTACATTCATTTGAAGTGTAGACGAGGAATACATGACACTTCGCAAATCATATTATATCTTACCATGAAACATAGAAATGAGATGCGATATCGCGTTTTAAGAATCATAAGATCTCTATTGCTACGATACGTAGACATCTGCAAACGCTATTTCCTTGCAAGGAAGTGTCGCATTTACTTTCATTTGAAGTTTTGACGAGGAATACATAAAACTTCGCAAATCATATTATATCTTACCATGAAACATAGAAATGAGATGCGATATCGCGTTGTAAGAAGCATTAGAACACTATTGCTACGATAGGTAGACATTTGCAAACGCTATTTCCTTGGAAGGAAGTGTCGCATTTACATTCATTTGAATCGTAGACGAGGAATGCATAACACTTCGCAATGAATATTATAACTTATTATGAAACATAGATATGAGATGCAATATCTCGTTTTAAGAAGCATTTGAACTCTATTGCTTCGATACGTAGACATCTGCAAACGCTACTTCCTTGCAAGGAAGTGTCGCATTTACATTCATTCGAGGTGCAAACGAGGAATACATAACACTTCGCAAATCATATTACATCTTACCATGAAACATAGAAATGAGATGCGATATCGCGTTTTAAAAAGCATTAGAACACTATTGCTACGATAGGTAGACATTTGCAAACGCTATTTCCTTGCAAGGTAGTGTCGCATTTACATTCATTTGAAATGTAGACGAGGAATACATAACACTTCGCAAATCATGTTACATCTTACCATGAAACGTAGATATGAGATGCGATATCGCGTTTTAAGGAGCATTACGACTCTATTGCTACGATACCTAGACATCTTCAGACGCTGTTCCCTAACAAGGAAGTGTCGCATTTACATTCATTTGAAGTGTAGACGAGGAATACATGACACTTCGCAAATCATATTATATCTTACCATGAAACATAGAAATGAGATGCGATATCGCGTTTTAAGAATCATAAGATCTCTATTGCTACGATACGTAGACATCTGCAAACACTATTTCCTTGCAAGGAAGTGTCGCATTTACATTCATTTGAAGTGTTGACGAGGAATACATGATACTTCGCAAATCATATTATATCTTACCATGAAACATAGAAATGAGATGCGATATCGCGTTGTAAGAAGCATTAGAACACTATTGCTACGATAGGTAGATATTTGCAAACGCTATTTCCTTGGAAGGAAGTGTCGCATTTGCATTCATTTGATGTGTAGACGAGGAATACATAACACTTCGCAAATCATATTATATCTTACCATGAAAGATAGAAATGAGATGCGATATCGCGTTTTAAGAAGTATTAGAACTCTATTGCTACGATACGTAGACATCTGCAAACGCTATTTCCTTGCAAGGTAGTGTCGCATTTACATTCATTTGAAGTGTAGACGAGGAATACATAACACTTCGCAAATCATATTACATCTTACCATGAAACGTAGATATGGGATGCGATATCGCGTTTTAAGGAGCATTAGGACTCTATTGCTACGATACCTAGACATCTTCAGACGCTATTCCCTAACAAGGAAGTGTCGCATTTACATTCATTTGAAGTGTAGACGAGGAATACATGACACTTCGCAAATCATATTATATCTTACCATGAAACATAGAAATGAGATGCGATATCGCGTTTTAAGAATCATAAGATCTCTATTGCTACGATACGTAGACATCTGCAAACGCTATTTCCTTGCAAGGAAGTGCCGCATTTACATTCATTTGAAGTGTTGACGAGGAATACATAAAACTTCGCAAATCATATTATATCTTACCATGAAACATAGAAATGAGATGCGATATCGCGTTGTAAGAAGCATTAGAACACTATTGCTACGATAGGTAGACATTTGCAAACGCTATTTCCTTGGAAGGAAGTGTCGCATTTACATTCATTTGAATCGTAGACGAGGAATGCATAACACTTCGCAATGAATATTATAACTTATTATGAAACATAGATATGAGATGCAATATCTCGTTTTAAGAAGCATTTGAACTCTATTGCTTCGATACGTAGACATCTGCAAACGCTACTTCCTTGCAAGGAAGTGTCGCATTTACATTCATTCGAGGTGCAAACGAGGAATACATAACACTTCGCAAATCATATTACATCTTACCATGAAACATAGATATGAGATGCGATATCGCGTTTTAAAAAGCATTAGAACACTATTGCTACGATAGGTAGACATTTGCAAACGCTATTTCCTTGCAAGGTAGTGGCGCATTTACATTCATTTGAAGTGTAGACGAGGAATACATAACACTTCGCAAATCATGTTACATCTTACCATGAAACGTAGATATGAGATGCGATATCGCGTTTTAAGGAGCATTACGACTCTATTGCTACGATACCTAGACATCTTCAGACGCTGTTCCCTAACAAGGAAGTGTCGCATTTACATTCATTTGAAGTGTAGACGAGGAATACATGACACTTCGCAAATCATATTATATCTTACCATGAAACATAGAAATGAGATGCGATATCGCGTTTTAAGAATCATAAGATCTCTATTGCTACGATACGTAGACATCTGCAAACACTATTTCCTTGCAAGGAAGTGTCGCATTTACATTCATTTGAAGTGTTGACGAGGAATACATGATACTTCGCAAATCATAATATATCTTACCATGAAACATAGAAATGAGATGCGATATCGCGTTTTAAGAAGCATTAGAACACTATTGCTACGATAGGTAGACATTTGCAAACGCTATTTCGTTGGAAGGAAGTGTCGCATTTACATTCATTTGAATCGTAGACGAGGAATGCATAACACTTCGCAATGAATATTATATCGTATTATGAAACATAGATATGAGATGCAATATCTCGTTTTAAGAAGCATTTGAACTCTATTGCTTCGATACGTAGACATCTGCAAACGCTACTTCCTTGCAAGGAAGTGTCGCATTTAC
Organism: Xylocopa sonorina; assembly: GCF_050948175.1. Lineage (NCBI taxonomy): Eukaryota > Metazoa > Arthropoda > Insecta > Hymenoptera > Apidae > Xylocopa > Xylocopa sonorina. The sequence continues at coordinate 7,289,088 of NW_027490090.1, forward strand.
ATTCATTTGAGGTGTAAACGAGGAATACATAACACTTCGCAAATCATATTACATCTTACCATGAAACATAGAAATGAGATGCGATATCGCGTTTTAAAAAGCATTAGAACTCTATTGCTACGATACGTAGACATCTGCTAACGCTATTTCCTTGCAAGGAAGTGTCGCATTTACATTCATTTGAAGTGTTGACGAGGAATACATAAAACTTCGCAAATCATATTATATCTTACCATGAAACATAGAAATGAGATGCGATATCGCGTTGTAAGAAGCATTAGAACACTATTGCTACGATAGGTAGACATTTGCAAACGCTATTTCCTTGGAAGGAAGTGTCGCATTTAAATTCATTTGAATCGTAGACGAGGAATGCATAACACTTCGCAATGAATATTATAACTTATTATGAAACATAGATATGAGATGCAATATCTCGTTTTAAGAAGCATTTGAACTCTATTGCTTCGATACGTAGACATCTGCAAACGCTACTTCCTTGCAAGGAAGTGTCGCATTTACATTCATTCGAGGTGCAAACGAGGAATACATAACACTTCGCAAATCATATTACATCTTACCATGAAACATAGATATGAGATGCGATATCGCGTTTTAAAAAGCATTAGAACACTGTTGCTACGATAGGTAGACATTTGCAAACGCTATTTCCTTGCAAGGTAGTGGCGCATTTACATTCATTTGAAGTGTAGACGAGGAATACATAACACTTCGCAAATCATGTTACATCTTACCATGAAACGTAGATATGAGATGCGATATCGCGTTTTAAGGAGCATTACGACTCTATTGCTACGATACCTAGACATCTTCAGACGCTGTTCCCTAACAAGGAAGTGTCGCATTTACATTCATTTGAAGTGTAGACGAGGAATACATGACACTTCGCAAATCATATTATATCTTACCATGAAACATAGAAATGAGATGCGATATCGCGTTTTAAGAATCATAAGATCTCTATTGCTACGATACGTAGACATCTGCAAACACTATTTCCTTGCAAGGAAGTGTCGCATTTACATTCATTTGAAGTGTTGACGAGGAATACATGATACTTCGCAAATCATAATATATCTTACCATGAAACATAGAAATGAGATGCGATATCGCGTTTTAAGAAGCATTAGAACACTATTGCTACGATAGGTAGACATTTGCAAACGCTATTTCGTTGGAAGGAAGTGTCGCATTTACATTCATTTGAATCGTAGACGAGGAATGCATAACACTTCGCAATGAATATTATATCGTATTATGAAACATAGATATGAGATGCAATATCTCGTTTTAAGAAGCATTTGAACTCTATTGCTTCGATACGTAGACATCTGCAAACGCTACTTCCTTGCAAGGAAGTGTCGCATTTACATTCATTTGAGGTGTAAACGAGGAATACATAACACTTCGCAAATCATATTACATCTTACCATGAAACATAGAAATGAGATGCGATATCGCGTTTTAAAAAGCATTAGAACTCTATTGCTACGATACGTAGACATCTGCTAACGCTATTTCCTTGCAAGGAAGTGTCGCATTTACATTCATTTGAAGTGTAGACGAGGAATACATGACACTTCGCAAATCATATTATATCTTACCATGAAACATAGAAATGAGATGCGATATCGCGATGTAAGAAGCATTAGAACTCTATTGCTACGATAGGTAGACATCTGCAAACGCTATTTCCTTGCAAGGAAGTGTCGCATTTACATTCATTTGAAGTGTAGACGAGGAATACATGACACTTCGCAAATCATATTATATCCTACCATGAAACATAGAAATGAGATGCGATATCGCGTTTTAAGAATCATAAGAACTCTATTGCTACGATACGTAGACATCTGCAAACGCTATTTCCTTGCAAGGAAGTGTCGCATTTACATTCATTTGAAGTGTAGACGAGGAATACATGACACTTCGCAAATCATATTATATCTTACCATGAAACATAGAAATGAGATGCGATATCGCGATGTAAGAAGCATTAGAACTCTATTGCTACGATACGTAGACATCTGCAAACGCTATTTCCTTGCAAGGAAGTGTCGCATTTACATTAATTTGAAGTGTAGACGAGGAATACATAAAACTTCGCAAATCATATTATATCTTACCATGAAACATAGAAATGAGATGCGATATCGCGTTGTAAGAAGCATTAGAACACTATTGCTACGATAGGTAGACATTTGCAAACGCTATTTCGTTGGAAGGAAGTGTCGCATTTACATTCATTTGAATCGTAGACGAGGAATGCATAACACTTCGCAATGAATATTATATCGTATTATGAAACATAGATATGAGATGCAATATCTCGTTTTAAGAAGCATTTGAACTCTATTGCTTCGATACGTAGACATCTGCAAACGCTACTTCCTTGCAAGGAAGTGTCGCATTTACATTCATTTGAGGTGTAAACGAGGAATACATAACACTTCGCAAATCATATTACATCTTACCATGAAACATAGAAATGAGATGCGATATCGCGTTTTAAAAAGCATTAGAACTCTATTGCTACGATACGTAGACATCTGCTAACGCTATTTCCTTGCAAGGAAGTGTCGCATTTACATTCATTTGAAGTGTTGACGAGGAATACATAAAACTTCGCAAATCATATTATATCTTACCATGAAACATAGAAATGAGATGCGATATCGCGTTGTAAGAAGCATTAGAACACTATTGCTACGATAGGTAGACATTTGCAAACGCTATTTCCTTGGAAGGAAGTGTCGCATTTAAATTCATTTGAATCGTAGACGAGGAATGCATAACACTTCGCAATGAATATTATAACTTATTATGAAACATAGATATGAGATGCAATATCTCGTTTTAAGAAGCATTTGAACTCTATTGCTTCGATACGTAGACATCTGCAAACGCTACTTCCTTGCAAGGAAGTGTCGCATTTACATTCATTCGAGGTGCAAACGAGGAATACATAACACTTCGCAAATCATATTACATCTTACCATGAAACATAGATATGAGATGCGATATCGCGTTTTAAAAAGCATTAGAACACTGTTGCTACGATAGGTAGACATTTGCAAACGCTATTTCCTTGCAAGGTAGTGGCGCATTTACATTCATTTGAAGTGTAGACGAGGAATACATAACACTTCGCAAATCATGTTACATCTTACCATGAAACGTAGATATGAGATGCGATATCGCGTTTTAAGGAGCATTACGACTCTATTGCTACGATACCTAGACATCTTCAGACGCTGTTCCCTAACAAGGAAGTGTCGCATTTACATTCATTTGAAGTGTAGACGAGGAATACATGACACTTCGCAAATCATATTATATCTTACCATGAAACATAGAAATGAGATGCGATATCGCGTTTTAAGAATCATAAGATCTCTATTGCTACGATACGTAGACATCTGCAAACACTATTTCCTTGCAAGGAAGTGTCGCATTTACATTCATTTGAAGTGTTGACGAGGAATACATGATACTTCGCAAATCATAATATATCTTACCATGAAACATAGAAATGAGATGCGATATCGCGTTTTAAGAAGCATTAGAACACTATTGCTACGATAGGTAGACATTTGCAAACGCTATTTCGTTGGAAGGAAGTGTCGCATTTACATTCATTTGAATCGTAGACGAGGAATGCATAACACTTCGCAATGAATATTATATCGTATTATGAAACATAGATATGAGATGCAATATCTCGTTTTAAGAAGCATTTGAACTCTATTGCTTCGATACGTAGACATCTGCAAACGCTACTTCCTTGCAAGGAAGTGTCGCATTTACATTCATTTGAGGTGTAAACGAGGAATACATAACACTTCGCAAATCATATTACATCTTACCATGAAACATAGAAATGAGATGCGATATCGCGTTTTAAAAAGCATTAGAACTCTATTGCTACGATACGTAGACATCTGCTAACGCTATTTCCTTGCAAGGAAGTGTCGCATTTACATTCATTTGAAGTGTAGACGAGGAATACATGACACTTCGCAAATCATATTATATCTTACCATGAAACATAGAAATGAGATGCGATATCGCGATGTAAGAAGCATTAGAACTCTATTGCTACGATAGGTAGACATCTGCAAACGCTATTTCCTTGCAAGGAAGTGTCGCATTTACATTCATTTGAAGTGTAGACGAGGAATACATGACACTTCGCAAATCATATTATATCCTACCATGAAACATAGAAATGAGATGCGATATCGCGTTTTAAGAATCATAAGAACTCTATTGCTACGATACGTAGACATCTGCAAACGCTATTTCCTTGCAAGGAAGTGTCGCATTTACATTCATTTGAAGTGTAGACGAGGAATACATGACACTTCGCAAATCATATTATATCTTACCATGAAACATAGAAATGAGATGCGATATCGCGATGTAAGAAGCATTAGAACTCTATTGCTACGATACGTAGACATCTGCAAACGCTATTTCCTTGCAAGGAAGTGTCGCATTTACATTAATTTGAAGTGTAGACGAGGAATACATAAAACTTCGCAAATCATATTATATCTTACCATGAAACATAGAAATGAGATGCGATATCGCGTTGTAAGAAGCATTAGAACACTATTGCTACGATAGGTAGACATTTGCAAACGCTATTTCCTTGGAAGGAAGTGTCGCATTTACATTCATTTGAATCGTAGACGAGGAATGCATAACACTTCGCAATGAATATTATAACTTATTATGAAACATAGATATGAGATGCAATATCTCGTTTTAAGAAGCATTTGAACTCTATTGCTTCGATACGTAGACATCTGCAAACGCTACTTCCTTGCAAGGAAGTGTCGCATTTACGTTCATTCGAGGTGCAAACGAGGAATGCATAACACTTCGCAAATCATATTACATCTTACCATGAAACATAGAAATGAGATGCGATATCGCGTTTTAAAAAGCATTAGAACACTATTGCTACGATAGGTAGACATTTGCAAACGCTATTTCCTTGCAAGGTAGTGTCGCATTTACATTCATTTGAAGTGTAGACGAGGAATACATAACACTTCGCAAATCATGTTACATCTTACCATGAAACGTAGATATGAGATGCGATATCGCGTTTTAAGGAGCATTACGACTCTATTGCTACGATACCTAGACATCTTCAGACGCTGTTCCCTAACAAGGAAGTGTCGCATTTACATTCATTTGAAGTGTAGACGAGGAATACATGACACTTCGCAAATCATATTATATCTTACCATGAAACATAGAAATGAGATGCGATATCGCGTTTCAAGAATCATAAGATCTCTATTGCTACGATACGTAGACATCTGCAAACGCTATTTCCTTGCAAGGAAGTGTCGCATTTACATTCATTTGAAGTGTAGACGAGGAATACATAACACTTCGCAAATCATATTATATCTTACCATGAAACATAGGAATGAGATCCGATATCGCGTTTTAAGAATTATAAGAACGCTATTGCTACGATACGTAGACATCTGCAAACGCTATTTCCTTGCAAGGAAGTGTCGCATTTACATTCATTTGAAGTGTAGACGAGGAATACATGACACTTCGCAAATCATATTATATCCTACCATGAAACATAGAAATGAGATGCGATATCGCCTTCTAGGAATCATAAGAACTCTATTGCTACGATACGTAGACATCTGCAAACGCTATTTCCTTGCAAGGAAGTGTCGCATTTACATTCATTTGAAGTGTAGACGAGGAATACATGACACTTCGCAAATCATATTATATCTTACCATGAAACATAGAAATGAGATGCGATATCGCGTTGTAAGAAGCATTAGAACTCTATTGCTACGATAGGTAGACATCTGCAAACGCTATTTCCTTGCAAGGAAGTGTCGCATTTACATTAATTTGAAGTGTAGACGAGGAATACATATCACTTCGCAAATCATATTATATCTTACCATGAAACATAGAAATGAGATGCGATATCGCGTTGTAAGAAGCATTAGAACTCTATTGCTACGATAGGTAGACATCTGCAAACGCTATTTCCTTGCAAGGAAGTTCGCATTTACATTAATTTGAAGTGTAGACGAGGAATACATATCACTTCGCAAATCATATTATATCTTACCATGAAACATAGAAATGAGATGTGATATCGCGTTTTAAGAACCATAAGATCACTATTGCTACGATACGTAGACATCTGTAAACGCTATTTCCTTGCAAGGAAGTGTCGCATTTACATTCATTTGAAGTGTTGACGAGGAATACATGATACTTCGCAAATCATAATATATCTTACCATGAAACATAGAAATGAGATGCGATATCGCTTTTTAAGAAGCATTAGAACACTATTGCTACGATAGGTAGACATTTGCAAACGCTATTTCCTTGGAAGGAAGTGTCGCATTTACATTCATTTGAATCGTAGGCGAGGAATGCATAACACTTCGTAATGAATATTATATCTTATCATGAAACATAGATATGAGATGCAATATCTCGTTTTAAGAAGCATTTGAACTCTATTGCTTCGATACGTAGACATCTGCAAACGCTACTTCCTTGCAAGGAAGTGTCGCATTTACATTCATTTGAGGTGTAAACGAGGAATACATAACACTTCGCAAATCATATTATATCTTACCATGAAACATAGAAATGAGATGCGATATCGCGTTTTAAAAAGCATTAGAACACTATTGCTACGATAGGTAGATATTTGCAAACGCTATTTCCTTGGAAGGAAGTGTCGCATTTGCATTCATTTGATGTGTAGACGAGGAATACATAACACTTCGCAAATCATAATATATCTTACCATGAAACATAGAAATGAGATGCGATATCGCTTTTTAAGAAGCATTAGAACACTATTGCTACGATAGGTAAACATTTGCAAACGCTATTTCCTTGGAAGGAAGTGTCGCATTTACGTTCATTTGAATCGTAGACGAGGAATGCATAACACTTCGTAATGAATATTATATCTTATCATGAAACATAGATATGAGATGCAATATCTCGTTTTAAGAAGCATTTGAACTCTATTGCTTCGATACGTAGACATCTGCAAACGCTACTTCCTTGCAAGGAAGTGTCGCATTTACGTTCATTTGAATCGTAGACGAGGAATGCATAACACTTCGTAATGAATATTATATCTTATCATGAAACATAGATATGAGATGCGATATCGCGTTTTAAAAAGCATCATAACACTATTGCTTCGATACGTAGACATCTGCAAACGCTACTTCCTTGCAAGGAAGTGTCGCATTTACATTCATTTGAAGTGTAGAGGAGGAATACATAACACTTAGCAAATCATATTACATCTTACCATGAAACATAGAAATGAGATGCGATATCGCGTTTTTAGAAGCATTAGAACACTATTGCTACGATAGGTAGATATTTGCAAACGCTATTTCCTTGGAAGGAAGTGTCGCATTTGCATTCATTTGACGTGTAGACGAGGAATACATAACACTTCGCAAATCATATTATATATTACCATGAAACATAAAAATGAGATGCGATATCGCGTTTTAAGGAGCATTAGAACACTATTGCTACGATACCTAGACATCTGCAACGCTATTTCCTTGCAAGGAAGTGTCGCATTTACATTCATTTGAAGTGTAGACGAGGAATACATGACACTTCGCAAATCATATTATATCTTACCATGAAACATAGAAATGAGATGCGATATCGTGTTGTAAGTAGCATTAGAACTCTATTGCTACGATAGGTAGACACCTGCAAACGCTATTTCCTTGCAAGGAAGTGTCGCATTTACATTAATTTGAAGTGTTGACGAGGAATACATGATACTTCGCAAATCATAATATATCTTACCATGAAACATAGAAATGAGATGCGATATCGCTTTTTAAGAAGCATTAGAACACTATTGCTACGATAGGTAAACATTTGCAAACGCTATTTCCTTGGAAGGAAGTGTCGCATTTACGTTCATTTGAATCGTAGACGAGGAATGCATAACACTTCGTAATGAATATTATATCTTATCATGAAACATAGATATGAGATGCAATATCTCGTTTTAAGAAGCATTTGAACTCTATTGCTTCGATACGTAGACATCTGCAAACGCTACTTCCTTGCAAGGAAGTGTCGCATTTACATTCATTTGAGGTGTAAACGAGGAATACATAACACTTCGCAAATCATATTATATCTTACCATGAAACATAGAAATGAGATGCGATATCGCGTTTTAAAAAGCATTAGAACACTATTGCTACGATAGGTAGATATTTGCAAACGCTATTTCCTTGGAAGGAAGTGTCGCATTTGCATTCATTTGATGTGTAGACGAGGAATACATAACACTTCGCAAATCATATTATATCTTACCATGAAACATAGAAATGAGATGCGATATCGTGTTGTTAGAAGCATTAGAACTCTATTGCTACGATAGGTAGACATCTGCAAACGCTATTTCCTTGCAAGGAAGTGTCGCATTTACATTAATTTGAAGTGTTGACGAGGAATACATGATACTTCGCAAATCATAATATATCTTACCATGAAACATAGAAATGAGATGCGATATCGCTTTTTAAGAAGCATTAGAACACTATTGCTACGATAGGTAAACATTTGCAAACGCTATTTCCTTGGAAGGAAGTGTCGCATTTACGTTCATTTGAATCGTAGACGAGGAATGCATAACACTTCGTAATGAATATTATATCTTATCATGAAACATAGATATGAGATGCAATATCTCGTTTTAAGAAGCATTTGAACTCTATTGCTTCGATACGTAGACATCTGCAAACGCTACTTCCTTGCAAGGAAGTGTCGCATTTACGTTCATTTGAATCGTAGACGAGGAATGCATAACACTTCGTAATGAATATTATATCTTATCATGAAACATAGATATGAGATGCGATATCGCGTTTTAAAAAGCATCATAACACTATTGCTTCGATACGTAGACATCTGCAAACGCTACTTCCTTGCAAGGAAGTGTCGCATTTACATTCATTTGAAGTGTAGAGGAGGAATACATAACACTTAGCAAATCATATTACATCTTACCATGAAACATAGAAATGAGATGCGATATCGCGTTTTTAGAAGCATTAGAACACTATTGCTACGATAGGTAGATATTTGCAAACGCTATTTCCTTGGAAGGAAGTGTCGCATTTGCATTCATTTGACGTGTAGACGAGGAATACATAACACTTCGCAAATCATATTATATATTACCATGAAACATAAAAATGAGATGCGATATCGCGTTTTAAGGAGCATTAGAACACTATTGCTACGATACCTAGACATCTGCAACGCTATTTCCTTGCAAGGAAGTGTCGCATTTACATTCATTTGAAGTGTAGACGAGGAATACATGACACTTCGCAAATCATATTATATCTTACCATGAAACATAGAAATGAGATGCGATATCGTGTTGTAAGTAGCATTAGAACTCTATTGCTACGATAGGTAGACACCTGCAAACGCTATTTCCTTGCAAGGAAGTGTCGCATTTACATTAATTTGAAGTGTTGACGAGGAATACATGATACTTCGCAAATCATAATATATCTTACCATGAAACATAGAAATGAGATGCGATATCGCTTTTTAAGAAGCATTAGAACACTATTGCTACGATAGGTAAACATTTGCAAACGCTATTTCCTTGGAAGGAAGTGTCGCATTTACGTTCATTTGAATCGTAGACGAGGAATGCATAACACTTCGTAATGAATATTATATCTTATCATGAAACATAGATATGAGATGCAATATCTCGTTTTAAGAAGCATTTGAACTCTATTGCTTCGATACGTAGACATCTGCAAACGCTACTTCCTTGCAAGGAAGTGTCGCATTTACATTCATTTGAGGTGTAAACGAGGAATACATAACACTTCGCAAATCATATTATATCTTACCATGAAACATAGAAATGAGATGCGATATCGCGTTTTAAAAAGCATTAGAACGCTATTGCTACGATAGGTAGATATTTGCAAACGCTATTTCCTTGGAAGGAAGTGTCGCATTTGCATTCATTTGATGTGTAGACGAGGAATACATAACACTTCGCAAATCATATTATATCTTACCATGAAACATAAAAATGCGATGCGATATCGCGTTTTAAGAAGCATTAGAACACTATTGCTACGATACCTAGACATCTGCAACGCTATTTCCTTGCAAGGAAGTGTCGCATTTACATTCATTTGAAGTGTAGACGAGGAATACATGACACTTCGCAAATCATATTATATCTTACCATGAAACATAGAAATGAGATGCGATATCGCGTTGTAAGAAGCGTTAGAACTCTATTGCTACGATAGGTAGATATTTGCAAACGCTATTTCCTTGGAAGGAAGTGTCGCATTTGCATTCATTTGATGTGTAGACGAGGAATACATAACACTTCGCAAATCATATTATATCTTACCATGAAACATAAAAATGAGATGCGATATCGCGTTTTAAGGAGCATTAGAACACTATTGCTACGATACCTAGACATCTGCAACGCTATTTCCTTGCAAGGAAGTGTCGCATTTACATTCATTTGAAGTGTAGACGAGGAATACATGACACTTCGCAATTCATATTATATCTTACCATGAAACATAGAAATGAGATGCGATATCGTGTTGTAAGAAGCATTAGAACTCTATTGCTACGATAGGTAGACATCTGCAAACGCTATTTCCTTGCAAGGAAGTGTCGCATTTACATTAATTTGAAGTGTTGACGAGGAATACATGATACTTCGCAAATCATAATATATCTTACCATGAAACATAGAAATGAGATGCGATATCGCTTTTTAAGAAGCATTAGAACACTATTGCTACGATAGGTAGACATTTGCAAACGCTATTTCCTTGGAAGGAAGTGTCGCATTTACATTCATTTGAATCGTAGGCGAGGAATGCATAACACTTCGTAATGAATATTATATCTTATCATGAAACATAGATATGAGATGCAATATCTCGTTTTAAGAAGCATTTGAACTCTATTGCTTCGATACGTAGACATCTGCAAACGCTACTTCCTTGCAAGGAAGTGTCGCATTTACATTCATTTGAGGTGTAAACGAGGAATACATAACACTTCGCAAATCATATTATATCTTACCATGAAACATAGAAATGAGATGCGATATCGCGTTTTAAAAAGCATTAGAACACTATTGCTACGATAGGTAGATATTTGCAAACGCTATTTCCTTGGAAGGAAGTGTCGCATTTGCATTCATTTGATGTGTAGACGAGGAATACATAACACTTCGCAAATCATATTATATCTTACCATGAAACATAAAAATGAGATGCGATATCGCGTTTTAAGAAGCATTAGAACACTATTTCTACGATACCTAGACATCTGCAACGCTATTTCCTTGCAAGGAAGTGTCGCATTTACATTCATTTGAAGTGTAGACGAGGAATACATGACACTTCGCAAATCATATTATATCTTACCATGAAACATAGAAATGAGATGAGATATCGCGTTGTAAGAAGCATTAGAACTCTATTGCTACGATAGGTAGACATCTGCAAACGCTATTTCCTTGCAAGGAAGTGTCGCATTTACATTAATTTGAAGTGTAGACGAGGAATACATAACACTTCGCAAATCATATTATATCTTACCATGAAACATAGGAATGAGATGCGATATCGCGTTTAGGAATCATAAGATCTTTATTGCTACGATACGTAGACATCTGCAAACGCTACTTCCTTGCAAGGAAGTGTCGCATTTACATTAATTTGAAGTGTAGACGAGGAATACATAACACTTCGCAAATCATATTATATCTTACCATGAAACATAGGAATGAGATGCGATATCGCGTTTAGGAATCATAAGATCTTTATTGCTTCGATACGTAGACATCTGCAAACGCTACTTCCTTGCAAGGAAGTGTCGCATTTACATTCATTTGAGGTGTAAACGAGGAATACATAACACTTCGCAAATCATATTATATCTTACCATGAAACATAGAAATGAGATGCGATATCGCGTTTTAAAAAGCATTAGAACACTATTGCTACGATAGGTAGATATTTGCAAACGCTATTTCCTTGGAAGGAAGTGTCGCATTTGCATTCATTTGATGTGTAGACGAGGAATACATAACACTTCGCAAATCATATTGTATCTTACCATGAAACATAAAAATGAGATGCGATATCGCGTTTTAAGAAGCATTAGAACACTATTGCTACGATACCTAGACATCTGCAACGCTATTTCCTTGCAAGGAAGTGTCGCATTTACATTCATTTGAAGTGTAGACGAGGAATACATGACACTTCGCAAATCATATTATATCTTACCATGAAACATAGAAATGAGATGAGATATCGCGTTGTAAGAAGCATTAGAACTCTATTGCTACGATAGGTAGACATCTGCAAACGCTATTTCCTTGCAAGGAAGTGTCGCATTTACATTAATTTGAAGTGTAGACGAGGAATACATAACACTTCGCAAATCATATTATATCTTACCATGAAACATAGGAATGAGATGCGATATCGCGTTTAGGAATCATAAGATCTTTATTGCTACGATACGTAGACATCTGCAAACGCTATTTCCTTGCAATGAAGAGTTGCAATTACATTCATTTGAAGTGTTGACGAGGAATACATGATACTTCGCAAATCATAATATATCTTACCATGAAACATAGAAATGAGATGCGATATCGCGTTTTAAGAAGCATTAGAACACTATTGCTACGATAGGTAGACATTTGCAAACGCTATTTCGTTGGAAGGAAGTGTCGCATTTACATTCATTTGAATCGTAGACGAGGAATGCATAACACTTCGCAATGAATATTATATCTTATTATGAAACATAGATATGAGATGCAATATCTCGTTTTAAGAAGCATTTGAACTCTATTGCTTCGATACGTAGACATCTGCAAACGCTACTTCCTTGCAAGGAAGTGTCGCATTTACATTCATTTGAGGTGTAAACGAGGAATACATAACACTTCGCAAATCATATTATATCTTACCATGAACCATAGAAAAGAGGTGCGATATCGCGTTTTAAGAATCATAAGAACTCTATTGCTACGATACGTAGACATCTGCAAACGCTATTTCCTTGCAAGGAAGTGTCGCATTTGCATTCATTTGATGTGTAGACGAGGAATACATGACACTTCGCAAATCATATTATATCTTACCATGAAACATAGAAATGAGATGCGATATCGCGTTTTAAAAAGCATTAGAACACTATTGCTACGATAGGTAGATATTTGCAAACGCTATTTCCTTGGAAGGAAGTGTCGCATTTGCATTCATTTGATGTGTAGACGAGGAATACATAACACTTCGCAAATCATATTGTATCTTACCATGAAACATAAAAATGAGATGCGATATCGCGTTTTAAGAAGCATTAGAACACTATTGCTACGATACCTAGACATCTGCAACGCTATTTCCTTGCAAGGAAGTGTCGCATTTACATTCATTTGAAGTGTAGACGAGGAATACATGACACTTCGCAAATCATATTATATCTTACCATGAAACATAGAAATGAGATGAGATATCGCGTTGTAAGAAGCATTAGAACTCTATTGCTACGATAGGTAGACATCTGCAAACGCTATTTCCTTGCAAGGAAGTGTCGCATTTACATTAATTTGAAGTGTAGACGAGGAATACATAACACTTCGCAAATCATATTATATCTTACCATGAAACATAGGAATGAGATGCGATATCGCGTTTAGGAATCATAAGATCTTTATTGCTACGATACGTAGACATCTGCAAACGCTATTTCCTTGCAATGAAGAGTTGCAATTACATTCATTTGAAGTGTTGACGAGGAATACATGATACTTCGCAAATCATAATATATCTTACCATGAAACATAGAAATGAGATGCGATATCGCGTTTTAAGAAGCATTAGAACACTATTGCTACGATAGGTAGACATTTGCAAACGCTATTTCGTTGGAAGGAAGTGTCGCATTTACATTCATTTGAATCGTAGACGAGGAATGCATAACACTTCGCAATGAATATTATATCTTATTATGAAACATAGATATGAGATGCAATATCTCGTTTTAAGATGCATTTGAACTCTATTGCTTCGATACGTAGACATCTGCAAACGCTACTTCCTTGCAAGGAAGTGTCGCATTTACATTCATTTGAGGTGTAAACGAGGAATACATAACACTTCGCAAATCATATTATATCTTACCATGAACCATAGAAAAGAGGTGCGATATCGCGTTTTAAGAATCATAAGAACTCTATTGCTTCGATACGTAGTCATCTGCAAACGCTACTTCCTTGCAAGGAAGTGTCGCATTTACATTCATTTGAGGTGTAAACGAGGAATACATAACACTTCGCAAATCATATTACATCTTACCATGAAACGTAGATATGACATGCGATATCGCGTTTTAAAGAGCATTAGGACTCTATTGCTACGATACCTAGACGTCTGCAGACGCTATTTCCTAACAAGGAAGTGTCGCATTTACATTCATTTGAAGTGTAGACGAGGAATACATGACACTTCGCAAATCATATTATATCTTACCATGAAACATAGAAATGAGATGCGATATCGCGATGTAAGAAGCATTAGAACTCTATTGCTACGATAGGTAGACATCTGCAAACGCTATTTCCTTGCAAGGAAGTGTCGCATTTACATTCATTTGAAGTGTAGACGAGGAATACATGACACTTCGCAAATCATATTATATCCTACCATGAAACATAGAAATGAGATGCGATATCGCGTTTTAAGAATCATAAGAACTCTATTGCTACGATACGTAGACATCTGCAAACGCTATTTCCTTGCAAGGAAGTGTCGCATTTACATTCATTTGAAGTGTAGACGAGGAATACATAACACTTCGCAAATCATATTATATCTTACCATGAAACATAGAAATGAGATGCGATATCGCGATTAGGAATCATAAGATCTCTATTGCTACGATACGTAGACATCTGCAAACGCTATTTCCTTGCAAGGAAGTGTCGCATTTACATTCATTTGAAGTGTAGACGAGGAATACATGACACTTCGCAAATCATATTATATCTTACCATGAAACATAGAAATGTGATGCGATATCGCGTTGTAAGAAGCATTAGAACTCTATTGCTACGATAGGTAGACATTTGCAAACGCTATTCCCTTGCAAGGTAGTGTCGCAATTACATTCATTTGAAGTGTAGACGAGGAATACATAACACTTCGCAAATCATATTACATCTTACCCTGAAACGTAGATATGACATGCGATATCGCGTTTTAAAGAGCATTAGGACTCTATTGCTACGATACGTAGACATCTGCAAACGCTATTTCCTTGCAAGGAAGTGTCGCATTTACATTCATTTGAAGTGTAGACGAGGAATACATGACACTTCGCAAATCATATTATATCCTACCATGAAACATAGAAATGAGATGCGATATCGCGTTTAAAGAATCAAAAGAACTCTATTGCTACGATACGTAGACATCTGCAAACGCTATTTCCTTGCAAGGAAGTGTCGCATTTACATTCATTTGAAGTGTAGACGAGGAATACATGACACTTCGCAAATCATATTATATCTTACCATGAAACATAGAAATGAGATGCGATATCGCGTTTTAAAAAGCATTAGAACACTATTGCTACGATAGGTAGACATTTGCAAACGCTATTTCCTTGCAAGGAAGTGTCGCATTTACATTCATTAGAAGTGTATACGAGGAATACATAACACTTCGCAAATCATATTACATCTTACCATGAAACGTAGATATGGGATGCGATATCGCGTTTTAAGGAGCATTAGGACTCTATTGCTACGATACCTAGACATCTGCAGACGCTATTTCCTAACAAGGAAGTGTCGCATTTACATTCATTTGAAGTGATGAAGAGGAATACATGACACTTCCCAAGTCATATTATATCTTGCCATGAAACATAGAAATGAGATGCGATATCGCGTTTTAAGAAGCATTAGAAATCTATTGCTACGATACGTAGACATCTGCAAACGCTATTTCTTTGCAAGGAAGTGTCGCATTTACATTCACTTGAAGTGTAGACGAGGAATACATAACACTTCGCAAATCATATTATATCTTACCATGAAACATAGAAATGAGATGCGATATCGCGTTTTAAGAAGCATTAGAACCCTATTGCTACGATAGGTAGACATTTGCAAACGCTATTTCCTTGGAAGGAAGTGTCGCATTTACATTCATTTGAATCGTTGACGAGGAATGCATAACACTTCGCAATGAATATTATATCTTATCATGAAACATAGAAATGAGATGCAATATCTCGTTTTAAGAAACATTTGAACTCTATTGCTTCGATACGTAGACATCTGCAAACGCTACTTCCTTGCAAGGAAGTGTGGCATTTACATTCATTTGAGGTGTAAACGAGGAATACATAACACTTCGCAAATCATATTATATGTTACCATGAAACATAGAAATGAGATGCGATATCGAGTTTTAAAAAGCATTAGAACACTATTGCTACGATAGGTAGACACTTGCAAACGCTATTTCCTTGCAAGGAGGTGTCGCAATTACATTCATTTGAAGTGTAGAGGAGGAATACATAACACTTAGCAAATCATATTACATCTTACCATGAAACATAGAAATGAAATGCGATATCGCGTTTTAAGAATCATAAGAACTCTATTGCTACGATACGTAGACATCTGCAAACGCTATTTCTTTGCAAGGAAGTGTCGCATTTACATTCACTTGAAGTGTAGACGAGGAATACATAACACTTCGCAAATCATATTATATCTTACCATGAAACATAGAAATGAGATGCGATATCGCGTTTTAAGAAGCATTAGAACCCTATTGCTACGATAGGTAGACATTTGCAAACGCTTTTTCCTTGGAAGGATGTGTCGCATTTACATTCATTTGAATCGTAGACGAGGAATGCATAACACTTCGCAATGAATATTATATCTTATCATGAAACATAGAAATGAGATGCAATATCTCGTTTTAAGAAACATTTGAACTCTATTGCATCGATACGTAGACATCTGCAAACGCTACTTCCTTGCAAGGAAGTGTGGCATTTACATTCATTTGAGGTGTAAACGAGGAATACATAACACTTCGCAAATCATATTATATGTTACCATGAAACATAGAAATGAGATGCGATATCGAGTTTTAAAAAGCATTAGAACACTATTGCTACGATAGGTAGACACTTGCAAACGCTATTTCCTTGCAAGGAGGTGTCGCAATTACATTCATTTGAAGTGTAGAGGAGGAATACATAACACTTAGCAAATCATATTACATCTTACCATGAAACAGAGAAATGTGATGCGATATCGCGTTTGAAGAAGCATTAGAACTCAATTGCTACGATACGTTGACATCTGCAAACGCTATTTCCATGCAAGGAAGTGTCGCATTTACTTTCATTTGAAGTGTAGACGAGGAATACATAACACTTCGCAAATCATATTATATCCTACCATGAAACATAGAAATGAGATGCGATATCGCGTTTAAAGAATCATAAGAACTCTATTGCTACGATACGTAGACATCTGCAAACGCTATTTCCTTGCAAGGAAGTGTCGCATTTACATTCATTTGAAGTGTAGACGAGGAATACATGACACTTCGCAAATCATATTATATCTTACCATGAAACATAGAAATGAGATGCGATATCGCGTTTTAAAAAGCATTAGAACACTATTGCTACGATAGGTAGACATTTGCAAACGCTATTTCCTTGCAAGGAAGTGTCGCATTTACATTCATTAGAAGTGTATACGAGGAATACATAACACTTCGCAAATCATATTACATCTTACCATGAAACGTAGATATGGGATGCGATATCGCGTTTTAAGGAGCATTAGGACTCTATTGCTACGATACCTAGACATCTGCAGACGCTATTTCCTAACAAGGAAGTGTCGCATTTACATTCATTTGAAGTGATGAAGAGGAATACATGACACTTCCCAAGTCATATTATATCTTGCCATGAAACATAGAAATGAGATGCGATATCGCGTTTTAAGAAGCATTAGAAATCTATTGCTACGATACGTAGACATCTGCAAACGCTATTTCTTTGCAAGGAAGTGTCGCATTTACATTCACTTGAAGTGTAGACGAGGAATACATAACACTTCGCAAATCATATTATATCTTACCATGAAACATAGAAATGAGATGCGATATCGCGTTTTAAGAAGCATTAGAACCCTATTGCTACGATAGGTAGACATTTGCAAACGCTATTTCCTTGGAAGGAAGTGTCGCATTTACATTCATTTGAATCGTTGACGAGGAATGCATAACACTTCGCAATGAATATTATATCTTATCATGAAACATAGAAATGAGATGCAATATCTCGTTTTAAGAAACATTTGAACTCTATTGCTTCGATACGTAGACATCTGCAAACGCTACTTCCTTGCAAGGAAGTGTGGCATTTACATTCATTTGAGGTGTAAACGAGGAATACATAACACTTCGCAAATCATATTATATGTTACCATGAAACATAGAAATGAGATGCGATATCGAGTTTTAAAAAGCATTAGAACACTATTGCTACGATAGGTAGACACTTGCAAACGCTATTTCCTTGCAAGGAGGTGTCGCAATTACATTCATTTGAAGTGTAGAGGAGGAATACATAACACTTAGCAAATCATATTACATCTTACCATGAAACATAGAAATGAAATGCGATATCGCGTTTTAAGAATCATAAGAACTCTATTGCTACGATACGTAGACATCTGCAAACGCTATTTCTTTGCAAGGAAGTGTCGCATTTACATTCACTTGAAGTGTAGACGAGGAATACATAACACTTCGCAAATCATATTATATCTTACCATGAAACATAGAAATGAGATGCGATATCGCGTTTTAAGAAGCATTAGAACCCTATTGCTACGATAGGTAGACATTTGCAAACGCTTTTTCCTTGGAAGGATGTGTCGCATTTACATTCATTTGAATCGTAGACGAGGAATGCATAACACTTCGCAATGAATATTATATCTTATCATGAAACATAGAAATGAGATGCAATATCTCGTTTTAAGAAACATTTGAACTCTATTGCTTCGATACGTAGACATCTGCAAACGCTACTTCCTTGCAAGGAAGTGTGGCATTTACATTCATTTGAGGTGTAAACGAGGAATACATAACACTTCGCAAATCATATTATATGTTACCATGAAACATAGAAATGAGATGCGATATCGAGTTTTAAAAAGCATTAGAACACTATTGCTACGATAGGTAGACACTTGCAAACGCTATTTCCTTGCAAGGAGGTGTCGCAATTACATTCATTTGAAGTGTAGAGGAGGAATACATAACACTTAGCAAATCATATTACATCTTACCATGAAACAGAGAAATGTGATGCGATATCGCGTTTGAAGAAGCATTAGAACTCAATTGCTACGATACGTTGACATCTGCAAACGCTATTTCCATGCAAGGAAGTGTCGCATTTACTTTCATTTGAAGTGTAGACGAGGAATACATAACACTTCGCAAATCATATTATATCTTACCATGAAACATAGAAATGAAATGCGATATCGCGTTTTAAGAATCATAAGAACTCTATTGCTACGATACGTAGACATCTGCAAACGCTATTTCTTTGCAAGGAAGTGTCGCATTTACATTCACTTGAAGTGTAGACGAGGAATACATAACACTTCGCAAATCATATTATATCTTACCATGAAACATAGAAATGAGATGCGATATCGCGTTTTAAGAAGCATTAGAACCCTATTGCTACGATAGGTAGACATTTGCAAACGCTATTTCCTTGGAAGGAAGTGTCGCATTTACATTCATTTGAATCGTTGACGAGGAATGCATAACACTTCGCAATGAATATTATATCTTATCATGAAACATAGATATGAGATGCAATATCTCGTTTTAAGAAACATTTGAACTCTATTGCTTCGATACGTAGACATCTGCAAACGCTACTTCCTTGCAAGGAAGTGTGGCATTTACATTCATTTGAGGTGTAAACGAGGAATACATAACACTTCGCAAATCATATTATATCTTACCACGAAACATAGAAATGAGATGCGATATCGAGTTTTAAAAAGCATTAGAACACTATTGCTACGATAGGTAGACACTTGCAAACGCTATTTCCTTGCAAGGAGGTGTCGCAATTACATTCATTTGAGGTGTAGAGGAGGAATACATAACACTTAGCAAATCATATTACATCTTACCATGAAACAGAGAAATGTGATGCGATATCGCGTTTGAAGAAGCATTAGAACTCAATTGCTACGATACGTTGACATCTGCAAACGCTATTTCCTTGCAAGGAAGTGTCGCATTTACTTTCATTTGAAGTGTAGACGAGGAATACATAACACTTCGCAAATCATATTATATCTTACCATGAAACATAGAAATGAAATGCGATATCGCGTTTTAAGAATCATAAGAACTCTATTGCTACGATACGTAGACATCTGCAAACGCTATTTCCTTGGAAGGAAGTGTCGCATTCTCATTCATTTGAATCGTGGACGAGGAATGCATAACACTTCGCAATGAATATTATATCTTATAATGAAACATAGATATGAGATGCAATATGTCGTTTGAAGAAGCATTTGAACTCTATTGCCACGATACCTAGACACCTGCAGACGCTATTTCCTTGCAAGGAAGTGTCGCATTTACATTCATTTGAAGTGTAGACGAGCAATACTTAACACTTCGCAAATCTTATTATATCTTACCATGAAACATGGAAATTAGATGCGATATCGCGTTTTAAGAATCATAAAAACTATATTGCTACGATACGTAGACATCTGCAAACGCTATTTCCTTGCAAGGAAGTGTCGCATTCTCATTCATTTGAATCGTGGACGAGGAATGCATAACACTTCGCAATGAATATTATATCTTACCATGAAACATAGAAATGAGATGCGATATCGCGTTTTAAGAAGCATTAGAAATCTAATGCTACGATACGTAGACATCTGCAAACGCTATTTCCTTGCAAGGAAGTGTCGCATTTACATTCATTTGAAGTGTAGACGAGGAATACATAACACTTCGCAAATCATATTATATCTTACCATGAAACATAGAATTGAGATCGATATCGCGTTTTAAGAATCATAAGAACTCCATTGCTACGATACGTAGACATCTCCAAACGCTATTTCCTTGCAAGGAAGTGTCGCATTTACATTCATTTGAAGTGTAGACGAGGAATACATGACACTTCGCAAATCATATTATATCTTACCATGAAACATAGAAATGAGATGCGATATCGCGTTTTAAGAAGCATTAGAAATCTATTGCTACGATACGTAGACATCTGCAAACGCTATTTCCTTGCAAGGAAGTGTCGCAATTACATTCATTTGAAGTGTAGAGGAGGAATACATAACACTTAGCAAATTATATTACATTTTACCAAGAAACATAGAAATGAGATGGGATATCGCGCTTTAAGAAGCATTAGAACTCTATTGCTACGATACCTAGACATCTGCAGACGCTATTTCCTAGCAAGGAAGTGTCGCATTTACATTCATTTGAAGTGTAGACGAGGAATACATAACACTTCGCAAATCATGTTATATCTTACCATGAAACATAGAAATGAGATGCGATATCGCGTTTTAAGAATCATATGAACTCTATTGCTACGATACGTAGACATCTGCAATCGCTATTTCCATGCAAGGAAGTGTCGCATTTACCTTCATTTGAATCGTAGACGAGGAATGCATAACACTTCGCAATGAATATTACATCTTACCATGAAACATAGAAATGAGATGCGATATCGCGTTTTAAGAAGCATTAGAAATCTATTGCTACGATACGTAGACATATGCAAACGCTATTTACTAGCGAGGAAGTGTGGCATTCACATTCATTTGAAGTGTAAACGAGGAATACATAACACTTCGCAGATCATATTATATCATACCATGAAACATAGAAATGAAATGCGATATCACGTTTTAAGAATCATAAAAACAATATTGCTACGATACGTAGACATCTGCAAACGCTATTTCCTTGCAAGGAAGTGTCGCATTTTCATTCATTTGAATCGTAGACGAGGAATGCATAGCACTTCGCAATGAATATTATATCTTATCATGAAACATAGATATGAGATGCAATATCTCGTTTTAAGAAGCATTTGAACTCTATTGCTACGATACCTAGACATCTGCAGACGCTATTTCCTAGCAAGGAAGTGTCGCATTTACATTCATTTGAAGTGTAGACGAGGAATACATGACACTTCGCAAATCATATTATATCTTACCATGAACCATAGAAATGAGTTGCGATATCGCGTTTTAAGAATCACAAGAACTCTATTGCTACGATACTTAGTCATCTGCAAGCGCTATTTCCTAGCGAGGAAGTGTCGCGTTCACAATCATTTGAAGTGTTGACGAGGAATACATAACACTTCGCAAATCACATTATATCTTACCATGAAACATAGAAATGAGATGCGATATCGCGTTTTAAGAAGCATTAGATCCCTATTGCTACGATAGGTAGACATCTGCAAACGCTATTTCCTTGCAAGGAAATGTCGCATTTACATTCATTTGAAGTGTAGACGAGGAATACATAACACTTCGCAAATCATATTATATCTTACCATGAAACATGGAATTGAGAGCGATATCGCGTTTTAAGAATCATAAGAAGTCCACTGCTACGATACGTAGACATTCGCAAACGCTATTTCCTTGCAAGGAAGTGTCGCATTTACATTCATTTGAAGTGTAGACGAGGAATACATTAGAAATCTATTGCTACGATACGTAGACATCTGCAAACGCTATTTCTTTGCAAGGAAGTGTCGCATTTACTTTCATTTGAAGTGTAGATGAGGAATACATAACACTTCGCAAATCATATTATATCTTACCATGAAACATAGAAATGAGATGCGATATCGCGTTTTAAGAAGCATTAGAATCCTATTGCTACGATAGGTAGACATCTGCAAACGCTATTTCCTTGCAAGGAAGTGTCCCATTTACATTCATTTGAAGTGTAGACGAGGAATACATAACACTTCGCAAATCATATTATATCTTACCATGAAACATAGAAATGAGATGCGATATCGCGTTTTAAGAAGCATTGGAACCCTATTGCTACGATACGTAGACATCTGCAAACGCTATTTCCTTGCAAGGAAGTGTCGCATTTACTTTCATTTGATGTGTAGACGAGGAATACATAACACTTCGCAAATCATATTATATCTTACCATGAAACATGGAATTGAGATCGATATCGCGTTTTAAGAATCATAAGAACTCCATTGCTACGATACGTAGACATCTGCAAACGCTATTTCCTTGCAAGGAAGTGTCGCATTTACATTCATTTGAAGTGTAGACGAGGAATACATGACACTTCGCAAATCATATTATATTTTACCTAGAAACATAGAAATGAGATGCGATATCGCGTTTTAAGAAGCATTAGAAACCTATTGCTACGATACGTAGACATCTGCAAAAGCTATTTCTTTGCAAGGAAGTGTCGCATTTACATTCATTTGAAGTGTAGACGAGGAATACATAACACTTCGCAAATCATATTATATCATACCATGAAACATAGAAATGAAATGCGATATCGCGTTTTAAGAATCATAAAAACTATATTGCTACGATACGTAGACATCTGCAAACGCTATTTCCTTGCAAGGAAGTGTCGCATTCTCATTCATTTGAATCGTGGACGAGGAATGCATAACACTTCGCAATGAATATTATATCTTACCATGAAACATAGAAATGAGATGCGATATCGCGTTTTAAGAAGCATTAGAAATCTATTGCTACGATACGTAGATATCTGCAAACGCTATTTCCTTGCAAGGAAGTGTCGCATTTACATTCATTTGAAGTGTAGACGAGGAATACATAACACTTCGCAAATCATATTATATCTTACCATGAAAC
Organism: Xylocopa sonorina; assembly: GCF_050948175.1. NCBI lineage: Eukaryota > Metazoa > Arthropoda > Insecta > Hymenoptera > Apidae > Xylocopa > Xylocopa sonorina. The sequence goes on from NW_027490090.1 coordinate 7,313,251, forward strand.
ATAGAATTGAGATCGATATCGCGTTTTAAGAATCATAAGAACTCCATTGCTACGATACGTAGACATCTCCAAACGCTATTTCCTTGCAAGGAAGTGTCGCATTTACATTCATTTGAAGTGTAGACGAGGAATACATGACACTTCGCAAATCATATTATATCTTACCATGAAACATAGAAATGAGATGCGATATCGCGTTTTAAGAAGCATTAGAAATCTATTGCTACGATACGTAGACATCTGCAAACGCTATTTCCTTGCAAGGAAGTGTCGCAATTACATTCATTTGAAGTGTAGAGGAGGAATACATAACACTTAGCAAATTATATTACATTTTACCAAGAAACATAGAAATGAGATGGGATATCGCGCTTTAAGAAGCATTAGAACTCTATTGCTACGATACCTAGACATCTGCAGACGCTATTTCCTAGCAAGGAAGTGTCGCATTTACATTCATTTGAAGTGTAGACGAGGAATACATAACACTTCGCAAATCATGTTATATCTTACCATGAAACATAGAAATGAGCTGCGATATCGCGTTTTAAGAATCATATGAACTCTATTGCTACGATACGTAGACATCTGCAATCGCTATTTCCATGCAAGGAAGTGTCGCATTTACCTTCATTTGAATCGTAGACGAGGAATGCATAACACTTCGCAATGAATATTACATCTTACCATGAAACATAGAAATGAGATGCGATATCGCGTTTTAAGAAGCATTAGAAATCTATTGCTACGATACGTAGACATATGCAAACGCTATTTACTAGCGAGGAAGTGTGGCATTCACATTCATTTGAAGTGTAAACGAGGAATACATAACACTTCGCAGATCATATTATATCATACCATGAAACATAGAAATGAAATGCGATATCACGTTTTAAGAATCATAAAAACAATATTGCTACGATACGTAGACATCTGCAAACGCTATTTCCTTGCAAGGAAGTGTCGCATTTTCATTCATTTGAATCGTAGACGAGGAATGCATAGCACTTCGCAATGAATATTATATCTTATCATGAAACATAGATATGAGATGCAATATCTCGTTTTAAGAAGCATTTGAACTCTATTGCTACGATACCTAGACATCTGCAGACGCTATTTCCTAGCAAGGAAGTGTCGCATTTACATTCATTTGAAGTGTAGACGAGGAATACATGACACTTCGCAAATCATATTATATCTTACCATGAACCATAGAAATGAGTTGCGATATCGCGTTTTAAGAATCACAAGAACTCTATTGCTACGATACTTAGTCATCTGCAAGCGCTATTTCCTAGCGAGGAAGTGTCGCGTTCACAATCATTTGAAGTGTTGACGAGGAATACATAACACTTCGCAAATCACATTATATCTTACCATGAAACATAGAAATGAGATGCGATATCGCGTTTTAAGAAGCATTAGATCCCTATTGCTACGATAGGTAGACATCTGCAAACGCTATTTCCTTGCAAGGAAATGTCGCATTTACATTCATTTGAAGTGTAGACGAGGAATACATAACACTTCGCAAATCATATTATATCTTACCATGAAACATGGAATTGAGAGCGATATCGCGTTTTAAGAATCATAAGAAGTCCACTGCTACGATACGTAGACATTTGCAAACGCTATTTCCTTGCAAGGAAGTGTCGCATTTACATTCATTTGAAGTGTAGACGAGGAATACATGACACTTCGCAAATCATATTATATCTTACCATGAAACATAGAAATGAGATGCGACATCGCGTTTAAAGAAGCATTAGAAATCTATTGCTACGATACGTAGACATCTGCAAACGCTATTTCTTTGCAAGGAAGTGTCGCATTTACTTTCATTTGAAGTGTAGATGAGGAATACATAACACTTCGCAAATCATATTATATTTTACCTAGAAACATAGAAATGAGAAGCGATATCGCGTTTTAAGAAGCATTAGAAACCTATTGCTACGATACGTAGACATCTGCAAAAGCTATTTCTTTGCAAGGAAGTGTCGCATTTACATTCATTTGAAGTGTAGACGAGGAATACATAACACTTCGCAAATCATATTATATCATACCATGAAACATAGAAATGAAATGCGATATCGCGTTTTAAGAATCATAAAAACTATATTGCTACGATACGTAGACATCTGCAAACGCTATTTCCTTGCAAGGAAGTGTCGCATTCTCATTCATTTGAATCGTGGACGAGGAATGCATAACACTTCGCAATGAATATTATATCTTACCATGAAACATAGAAATGAGATGCGATATCGCGTTTTAAGAAGCATTAGAAATCTATTGCTACGATACGTAGACATCTGCAAACGCTATTTCCTTGCAAGGAAGTGTCGCATTTACATTCATTTGAAGTGTAGACGAGGAATACATAACACTTCGCAAATCATATTATATCTTACCATGAAACATAGAATTGAGATCGATATCGTGTTTTAAGAATCATAAGATCTCCATTGCTACGATACGTAGACATCTCCAAACGCTATTTCCTTGCAAGGAAGTGTCGCATTTACATTCATTTGAAGTGTAGACGAGGAATACATGACACTTCGCAAATCATATTATATCTTACCATGAAACATAGAAATGAGATGCGATATCGCGTTTTAAGAAGCATTAGAAATCTATTGCTACGATACGTAGACATCTGCAAACGCTATTTCCTTGCAAGGAAGTGTCGCAATTACATTCATTTGAAGTGTAGAGGAGGAATACATAACACTTAGCAAATTATATTACATTTTACCAAGAAACATAGAAATGAGATGGGATATCGCGCTTTAAGAAGCATTAGAACTCTATTGCTACGATACCTAGACATCTGCAGACGCTATTTCCTAGCAAGGAAGTGTCGCATTTACATTCATTTGAAGTGTAGACGAGGAATACATAACACTTCGCAAATCATGTTATATCTTACCATGAAACATAGAAATGAGATGCGATATCGCGTTTTAAGAATCATATGAACTCTATTGCTACGATACGTAGACATCTGCAATCGCTATTTCCATGCAAGGAAGTGTCGCATTTACCTTCATTTGAATCGTAGACGAGGAATGCATAACACTTCGCAATGAATATTACATCTTACCATGAAACATAGAAATGAGATGCGATATCGCGTTTTAAGAAGCATTAGAAATCTATTGCTACGATACGTAGACATATGCAAACGCTATTTACTAGCGAGGAAGTGTGGCATTCACATTCATTTGAAGTGTAAACGAGGAATACATAACACTTCGCAGATCATATTATATCATACCATGAAACATAGAAATGAAATGCGATATCACGTTTTAAGAATCATAAAAACAATATTGCTACGATACGTAGACATCTGCAAACGCTATTTCCTTGCAAGGAAGTGTCGCATTTTCATTCATTTGAATCGTAGACGAGGAATGCATAGCACTTCGCAATGAATATTATATCTTATCATGAAACATAGATATGAGATGCAATATCTCGTTTTAAGAAGCATTTGAACTCTATTGCTACGATACCTAGACATCTGCAGACGCTATTTCCTAGCAAGGAAGTGTCGCATTTACATTCATTTGAAGTGTAGACGAGGAATACATGACACTTCGCAAATCATATTATATCTTACCATGAACCATAGAAATGAGTTGCGATATCGCGTTTTAAGAATCACAAGAACTCTATTGCTACGATACTTAGTCATCTGCAAGCGCTATTTCCTAGCGAGGAAGTGTCGCGTTCACAATCATTTGAAGTGTTGACGAGGAATACATAACACTTCGCAAATCACATTATATCTTACCATGAAACATAGAAATGAGATGCGATATCGCGTTTTAAGAATCATAAGAACTCTATTGCTACGATACGTAGACATCCGCAAACGCTATTTCCTTGCAAGGAAGTGTTGCATTCTCATTCATTTGAATCGTGGACGAGGAATGCATAACACTTCGCAATGAATATTATATCTTATAATGAAACATAGATATGAGTTGCAATATGTCGTTTTAAGAAGCATTTGAACTCTATTGCCACGATACCTAGACATCTGCAGACGCTATTTCCTAGCAAGGAAGTGTCGCATTTACATTCATTTGAAGTGTAGACGAGGAATACATGACACTTCGCAAACCTTATTATATCTTACCATGAAACATAGAAATTAGATGCGATATCGCGTTTTAAGAATCATAAAAACTATATTGCTACGATACGTAGACATCTGCAAACGCTATTTCCTTGCAAGGAAGTGTCGCATTCTCATTCATTTGAATCGTGGACGAGGAATGCATAACACTTCGCAAATCATATTATATCTTACCATGAAACATAGAAATGAGATGCGATATCGCGTTTTAAGAAGCATTAGAATCCTATTGCTACGATAGGTAGACATCTGCAAACGCTATTTCCTTGCAAGGAAGTGTCGCATTTACATTCATTTGAAGTGTAGACGAGGAATACATAACACTTCGCAAATCATATTATATCTTACCATGAAACATAGAAATGAGATGCGATATCGCGTTTTAAGAAGCATTAGAACCCTATTGCTACGATACGTAGACATCTGCAAACGCTATTTCCTTGCAAGGAAGTGTCGCATTTACTTTCATTTGATGTGTAGACGAGGAATACATAACACTTCGCAAATCATATTATATCTTACCATGAAACATGGAATTGAGATCGATATCGCGTTTTAAGAATCATAAGAACTCCATTGCTACGATACGTAGACATCTGCAAACGCTATTTCCTTGCAAGGAAGTGTCGCATTTACATTCATTTGAAGTGTAGACGAGGAATACATGACACTTCGCAAATCATATTATATTTTACCTAGAAACATAGAAATGAGATGCGATATCGCGTTTTAAGAAGCATTAGAAACCTATTGCTACGATACGTAGACATCTGCAAAAGCTATTTCTTTGCAAGGAAGTGTCGCATTTACATTCATTTGAAGTGTAGACGAGGAATACATAACACTTCGCAAATCATATTATATCATACCATGAAACATAGAAATGAAATGCGATATCGCGTTTTAAGAATCATAAAAACTATATTGCTATGATACGTAGACATCTGCAAACGCTATTTCCTTGCAAGGAAGTGTCGCATTCTCATTCATTTGAATCGTGGACGAGGAATGCATAACACTTCGCAATGAATATTATATCTTATCATGAAACATAGATATGAGATGCAATATCTCGTTTTATGAAGCATTAGAAATCTATTGCTACGATACGTAGACATCTGCAGACGCTATTTCCTTGCAAGGAAGTGTCGCATTTACATTCATTTGAAGTGTAGAGGAGGAATACATGACACTTCGCAAATCATATTCTATCTTACCATGAAACATAGAAATGTGATGCGATATCGCGTTCTAAGAAGAATTAGAAATCTATTGCTACGATACGTAGACATCTACAAACGCTATTTCTTTGCAAGGAAGTGTCGCATTTACATTCATTTGAAGTGTAGACGAGGAATACATAACACTTCGCAAATCATATTATATCTTACCATGAAACATAGAAATGAGATGCGATATCGCGTTTTAAGAAGCATTAGAACCCTATTGCTACGATACGTAGACATCTGCAAACGCTATTTCCTTGCAAGGAAGTGTCGCATTTACTTTCATTTGATGTGTAGACGAGGAATACATAACACTTCGCAAATCATATTATATCTTACCATGAAACATGGAATTGAGATCGATATCGCGTTTTAAGAATCATAAGAACTCCATTGCTACGATACGTAGACATCTGCAAACGCTATTTCCTTGCAAGGAAGTGTCGCATTTACATTCATTTGAAGTGTAGACGAGGAATACATGACACTTCGCAAATCATATTATATTTTACCTAGAAACATAGAAATGAGATGCGATATCGCGTTTTAAGAAGCATTAGAAACCTATTGCTACGATACGTAGACATCTCCAAAAGCTATTTCTTTGCAAGGAAGTGTCGCATTTACATTCATTTGAAGTGTAGACGAGGAATACATAACACTTCGCAAATCATATTATATCATACCATGAAACATAGAAATGAAATGCGATATCGCGTTTTAAGAATCATAAAAACTATATTGCTACGATACGTAGACATCTGCAAACGCTATTTCCTTGCAAGGAAGTGTCGCATTCTCATTCATTTGAATCGTGGACGAGGAATGCATAACACTTCGCAATGAATATTATATCTTATCATGAAACATAGATATGAGATGCAATATCTCGTTTTATGAAGCATTAGAAATCTATTGCTACGATACGTAGACATCTGCTGACGCTATTTCCTTGCAAGGAAGTGTCGCATTTACTTTCATTTGAAGTGTAGACGAGGAATACATAACACTTCGCAAATCATATTATATCCTACCATGAAACATAGAAATGAGATGCGATATCGCGTTTTAAGAATCATAAGAACTCTATTGCTACGATACGTAGACATCCGCAAACGCTATTTCCTTGCAAGGAAGTGTTGCATTCTCATTCATTTGAATCGTGGACGAGGAATGCATAACACTTCGCAATGAATATTATATCTTATAATGAAACATAGATATGAGTTGCAATATGTCGTTTTAAGAAGCATTTGAACTCTATTGCCACGATACCTAGACATCTGCAGACGCTATTTCCTAGCAAGGAAGTGTCGCATTTACATTCATTTGAAGTGTAGACGAGGAATACATGACACTTCGCAAACCTTATTATATCTTACCATGAAACATAGAAATTAGATGCGATATCGCGTTTTAAGAATCATAAAAACTATATTGCTACGATACGTAGACATCTGCAAACGCTATTTCCTTGCAAGGAAGTGTCGCATTCTCATTCATTTGAATCGTGGACGAGGAATGCATAACACTTCGCAAATCATATTATATCTTACCATGAAACATAGAAATGAGATGCGATATCGCGTTTTAAGAAGCATTAGAATCCTATTGCTACGATAGGTAGACATCTGCAAACGCTATTTCCTTGCAAGGAAGTGTCGCATTTACATTCATTTGAAGTGTAGACGAGGAATACATAACACTTCGCAAATCATATTATATCTTACCATGAAACATAGAAATGAGATGCGATATCGCGTTTTAAGAAGCATTAGAACCCTATTGCTACGATACGTAGACATCTGCAAACGCTATTTCCTTGCAAGGAAGTGTCGCATTTACTTTCATTTGATGTGTAGACGAGGAATACATAACACTTCGCAAATCATATTATATCTTACCATGAAACATGGAATTGAGATCGATATCGCGTTTTAAGAATCATAAGAACTCCATTGCTACGATACGTAGACATCTGCAAACGCTATTTCCTTGCAAGGAAGTGTCGCATTTACATTCATTTGAAGTGTAGACGAGGAATACATGACACTTCGCAAATCATATTATATTTTACCTAGAAACATAGAAATGAGATGCGATATCGCGTTTTAAGAAGCATTAGAAACCTATTGCTACGATACGTAGACATCTGCAAAAGCTATTTCTTTGCAAGGAAGTGTCGCATTTACATTCATTTGAAGTGTAGACGAGGAATACATAACACTTCGCAAATCATATTATATCATACCATGAAACATAGAAATGAAATGCGATATCGCGTTTTAAGAATCATAAAAACTATATTGCTATGATACGTAGACATCTGCAAACGCTATTTCCTTGCAAGGAAGTGTCGCATTCTCATTCATTTGAATCGTGGACGAGGAATGCATAACACTTCGCAATGAATATTATATCTTATCATGAAACATAGATATGAGATGCAATATCTCGTTTTATGAAGCATTAGAAATCTATTGCTACGATACGTAGACATCTGCAGACGCTATTTCCTTGCAAGGAAGTGTCGCATTTACATTCATTTGAAGTGTAGAGGAGGAATACATGACACTTCGCAAATCATATTCTATCTTACCATGAAACATAGAAATGTGATGCGATATCGCGTTCTAAGAAGAATTGGAAATCTATTGCTACGATACGTAGACATCTACAAACGCTATTTCTTTGCAAGGAAGTGTCGCATTTACATTCATTTGAAGTGTAGACGAGGAATACATAACACTTCGCAAATCATATTATATCTTACCATGAAACATAGAAATGAGATGCGATATCGCGTTTTAAGAAGCATTAGAACCCTATTGCTACGATACGTAGACATCTGCAAACGCTATTTCCTTGCAAGGAAGTGTCGCATTTACTTTCATTTGATGTGTAGACGAGGAATACATAACACTTCGCAAATCATATTATATCTTACCATGAAACATGGAATTGAGATCGATATCGCGTTTTAAGAATCATAAGAACTCCATTGCTACGATACGTAGACATCTGCAAACGCTATTTCCTTGCAAGGAAGTGTCGCATTTACATTCATTTGAAGTGTAGACGAGGAATACATGACACTTCGCAAATCATATTATATTTTACCTAGAAACATAGAAATGAGATGCGATATCGCGTTTTAAGAAGCATTAGAAACCTATTGCTACGATACGTAGACATCTGCAAAAGCTATTTCTTTGCAAGGAAGTGTCGCATTTACATTCATTTGAAGTGTAGACGAGGAATACATAACACTTCGCAAATCATATTATATCATACCATGAAACATAGAAATGAAATGCGATATCGCGTTTTAAGAATCATAAAAACTATATTGCTACGATACGTAGACATCTGCAAACGCTATTTCCTTGCAAGGAAGTGTCGCATTCTCATTCATTTGAATCGTGGACGAGGAATGCATAACACTTCGCAATGAATATTATATCTTATCATGAAACATAGATATGAGATGCAATATCTCGTTTTATGAAGCATTAGAAATCTATTGCTACGATACGTAGACATCTGCTGACGCTATTTCCTTGCAAGGAAGTATCGCATTTACTTTCATTTGAAGTGTAGACGAGGAATACATAACACTTCGCAAATCATATTATATCCTACCATGAAACATAGAAATGAGATGCGATATCGCGTTTTAAGAATCATAAGAACTCTATTGCTACGATACGTAGACATCCGCAAACGCTATTTCCTTGCAAGGAAGTGTTGCATTCTCATTCATTTGAATCGTGGACGAGGAATGCATAACACTTCGCAATGAATATTATATCTTATAATGAAACATAGATATGAGTTGCAATATGTCGTTTTAAGAAGCATTTGAACTCTATTGCCACGATACCTAGACATCTGCAGACGCTATTTCCTAGCAAGGAAGTGTCGCATTTACATTCATTTGAAGTGTAGACGAGGAATACATGACACTTCGCAAACCTTATTATATCTTACCATGAAACATAGAAATTAGATGCGATATCGCGTTTTAAGAATCATAAAAACTATATTGCTACGATACGTAGACATCTGCAAACGCTATTTCCTTGCAAGGAAGTGTCGCATTCTCATTCATTTGAATCGTGGACGAGGAATGCATAACACTTCGCAAATCATATTATATCTTACCATGAAACATAGAAATGAGATGCGATATCGCGTTTTAAGAAGCATTAGAATCCTATTGCTACGATAGGTAGACATCTGCAAACGCTATTTCCTTGCAAGGATGTGTCGCATTTACATTCATTTGAAGTGTAGACGAGGAATACATAACACTTCGCAAATCATATTATATCTTACCATGAAACATAGAAATGAGATGCGATATCGCGTTTTAAGAAGCATTAGAACCCTATTGCTACGATACGTAGACATCTGCAAACGCTATTTCCTTGCAAGGAAGTGTCGCATTTACTTTCATTTGATGTGTAGACGAGGAATACATAACACTTCGCAAATCATATTATATCTTACCATGAAACATGGAATTGAGATCGATATCGCGTTTTAAGAATCATAAGAACTCCATTGCTACGATACGTAGACATCTGCAAACGCTATTTCCTTGCAAGGAAGTGTCGCATTTACATTCATTTGAAGTGTAGACGAGGAATACATGACACTTCGCAAATCATATTATATTTTACCTAGAAACATAGAAATGAGATGCGATATCGCGTTTTAAGAAGCATTAGAAACCTATTGCTACGATACGTAGACATCTGCAAAAGCTATTTCTTTGCAAGGAAGTGTCGCATTTACATTCATTTGAAGTGTAGACGAGGAATACATAACACTTCGCAAATCATATTATATCATACCATGAAACATAGAAATGAAATGCGATATCGCGTTTTAAGAATCATAAAAACTATATTGCTACGATACGTAGACATCTGCAAACGCTATTTCCATGCAAGGAAGTGTCGCATTCTCATTCATTTGAATCGTGGACGAGGAATGCATAACACTTCGCAATGAATATTATATCTTATCATGAAACATAGATATGAGATGCAATATCTCGTTTTATGAAGCATTAGAAATCTATTGCTACGATACGTAGACATCTGCTGACGCTATTTCCTTGCAAGGAAGTATCGCATTTACTTTCATTTGAAGTGTAGACGAGGAATACATAACACTTCGCAAATCATATTATATCTTACCATGAAACATAGAAATGAGATGCGATATCGCGTTTTAAGAATCATAAGAACTCTATTGCTACGATACGTAGACATCCGCAAACGCTATTTCCTTGGAAGGAAGTGTTGCATTCTCATTCATTTGAATCGTGGACGAGGAATGCATAACACTTCGCAATGAATATTATATCTTATAATGAAACATAGATATGAGTTGCAATATGTCGTTTTAAGAAGCATTTGAACTCTATTGCCACGATACCTAGACATCTGCAGACGCTATTTCCTAGCAAGGAAGTGTCGCATTTACATTCATTTGAGGTGTAAACGAGGAATACATAACACTTCGCAAATCATATTATATCTTACCATGAAACATAGAAATGAGATGCGATATCGCGTTTTAAAAAGCATTAGAACACTATTGCTACGATAGGTAGACACTTGCAAACGCTATTTCCTTGCAAGGAGGTGTCGCAATTACATTCATTTGAAGTGTAGAGGAGGAATACATAACACTTAGCAAATCATATTACATCTTACCATGAAACAGAGAAATGAGATGCGATATCGCGTTTGAAGAAGCATTAGAACTCTATTGCTACGATACGTTGACATCTGCAAACGCTATTTCTTTGCAAGGAAGCGTTGCATTTACATTCATTTGAAGTGTAGACGAGGAATACATAAGACTTCGCAAATCATATTATATCTTACCATGAAACATAGAAATGAGATGCGATATCACGTTTTAAGAAGCATTAGAAATCTATTGCTACGATACATAGACATCTGCAAACGCTATTTCCTTGCAAGGAAGTGTCGCATTTACATTCATTTGAGGTGTAAACGAGGAATACATAACACTTCGCAAATCATATTACATCTTACCATGAAACATAGAAATGAGATGCGATATCGCGTTTTAAAAAGCATTAGAACTCTATTGCTACGATACGTAGACATCTGCAACGCTATTTCCTTGCAAGGAAGTGTCGCATTTACATTCATTTGAAGTGTAGACGAGGAATACATGACACTTCGCAAATCATATTATATCTTACCATGAAACATAGAAATGAGATGCGATATCGCGATGTAAGAAGCATTAGAACTCTATTGCTACGATAGGTAGACATCTGCAAACGCTATTTCCTTGCAAGGAAGTGTCGCATTTACATTCATTTGAAGTGTAGACGAGGAATACATGACACTTCGCAAATCATATTATATCCTACCATGAAACATAGAAATGAGATGCGATATCGCGTTTTAAGAATCATAAGAACTCTATTGCTACGATACGTAGACATCTGCAAACGCTATTTCCTTGCAAGGAAGTGTCGCATTTACATTCATTTGAAGTGTAGACGAGGAATACATAACACTTCGCAAATCATATTATATCTTACCATGAAACATAGAAATGAGATGCGATATCGCGATTAGGAATCATAAGATCTCTATTGCTACGATACGTAGACATCTGCAAACGCTATTTCCTTGCAAGGAAGTGTCGCATTTACATTCATTTGAAGTGTAGACGAGGAATACATGACACTTCGCAAATCATATTATATCTTACCATGAAACATAGAAATGTGATGCGATATCGCGTTGTAAGAAGCATTAGAACTCTATTGCTACGATAGGTAGACATTTGCAAACGCTATTTCCTTGCAAGGTAGTGTCGCAATTACATTCATTTGAAGTGTACACGAGGAATACATAACACTTCGCAAATCATATTACATCTTACCATGAAACGTAGATATGACATGCGATATCGCGTTTTAAAGAGCATTAGGACTCTATTGCTACGATACCTAGACATCTGCAGACGCTATTTCCTAACAAGGAAGTGTCGCATTTACATTCATTTGAAGTCTAGACGAGGAATACATGACACTTCGCAAATCATATTATATCTTACCATGAAACATAGAAATGAGATGCGATATCGCGTTTTAAGAATCATAAGATCTCTATTGCTACGATACGTAGACATCTGCAAACGCTATTTCCTTGCAAGGAAGTGTCGCATTTACATTCATTTGAGGTGTAAACGAGGAATACATAACACTTCGCAAATCATATTATATCTTACCATGAAACATAGAAATGAGATGCGATATCGCGTTTTAAAAAGCATTAGAACACTATTCCTACGATAGGTAGACATTTGCAAACGCTATTTCCTTGCAAGGAGGTGTCGCAATTACATTCATTTGAAGTGTAGAGGAGGAATACATAACACTTAGCAAATCATATTACATCTTACCATGAAACATAGAAATGAGATGCGATATCGCGTTTTTAGAAGCATTAGAACACTATTGCTACGATAGGTAGACATTTGCAATCTATATTTCCTTGCAAGGAAGTGTCGCATTTACATTAATTTGAAGTGTAGACAAGGAATACATAACACTTCGCAAATCATATTATATCTTACCATGAAACATAGATATGAGATGCAATATCTCGTTTTAAGAAACATTTGAACTCTATTGCTTCGATACGTAGACATCTGCAAACGCTACTTCCTTGCAAGGAAGTGTGGCATTTACATTCATTTGAGGTGTAAACGAGGAATACATAACACTTCGCAAATCATATTATATCTTACCATGAAACATAGAAATGAGATGCGATATCGCGTTTTAAAAAGCATTAGAACACTATTGCTACGATAGGTAGACACTTGCAAACGCTATTTCCTTGCAAGAAGGTGTCGCAATTACATTCATTTGAAGTGTAGAGGAGGAATACATAACACTTAGCAAATCATATTACATCTTACCATGAAACAGAGAAATGAGATGCGATATCGCGTTTGAAGAAGCATTAGAACTCTATTGCTACGATACGTTGACATCTGCAAACGCTATTTCTTTGCAAGGAAGCGTTGCATTTACATTCATTTGAAGTGTAGACGAGGAATACATAACACTTCGCAAATCATATTATATCTTACCATGAAACATAGAAATGAGATGCGATATCACGTTTTAAGAAGCATTAGAAATCTATTGCTACGATAGATAGACATCTGCAAACGCTATTTCCTTGCAAGGAAGTGTCGCATTTACATTCATTTGAGGTGTAAACGAGGAATACATAACACTTCGCAAATCATATTACATCTTATCATGAAACATAGAAATGAGATGCGATATCGCGTTTTAAAAAGCATTAGAACTCTATTGCTACGATACGTAGACATCTGCAACGCTATTTCCTTGCAAGGAAGTGTCGCATTTACATTCATTTGAAGTGTAGACGAGGAATACATGACACTTCGCAAATCATATTATATCTTACCATGAAACATAGAAATGAGATGCGATATCGCGATGTAAGAAGCATTAGAACTCTATTGCTACGATAGGTAGACATCTGCAAACGCTATTTCCTTGCAAGGAAGTGTCGCATTTACATTCATTTGAAGTGTAGACGAGGAATACATGACACTTCGCAAATCATATTATATCCTACCATGAAACATAGAAATGAGATGCGATATCGCGTTCTAAGAATCATAAGAACTCTATTGCTACGATACGTAGACATCTGCAAACGCTATTTCCTTGCAAGGAAGTGTCGCATTTACATTCATTTGAAGTGTAGACGAGGAATACATAACACTTCGCAAATCATATTATATCTTACCATGAAACATAGAAATGAGATGCGATATCGCGATTAGGAATCATAAGATCTCTATTGCTACGATACGTAGACATCTGCAAACGCTATTTCCTTGCAAGGAAGTGTCGCATTTACATTCATTTGAAGTGTAGACGAGGAATACATGACACTTCGCAAATCATATTATATCTTACCATGAAACATAGAAATGTGATGCGATATCGCGTTGTAAGAAGCATTAGAACTCTATTGCTACGATAGGTAGACATTTGCAAACGCTATTTCCTTGCAAGGTAGTGTCGCAATTACATTCATTTGAAGTGTAGACGAGGAATACATAACACTTCGCAAATCATATTACATCTTACCATGAAACGTAGATATGACATGCGATATCGCGTTTTAAAGAGCATTAGGACTCTATTGCTACGATACCTAGACATCTGCAGACGCTATTTCCTAACAAGGAAGTGTCGCATTTACATTCATTTGAAGTGTAGACGAGGAATACATGACACTTCGCAAATCATATTATATCTTACCATGAAACATAGAAATGAGATGCGATATCGCGTTTTAAGAATCATAAGATCTCTATCGCTACGATACGTAGACATCTGCAAACGCTATTTCCTTGCAAGGAAGTGTCGCATTTACATTCATTTGAGGTGTAAACGAGGAATACATAACACTTCGCAAATCATATTATATCTTACCATGAAACATAGAAATGAGATGCGATATCGCGTTTTAAAAAGCATTAGAACACTATTCCTACGATAGGTAGACATTTGCAAACGCTATTTCCTTGCAAGGAGGTGTCGCAATTACATTCATTTGAAGTGTAGAGGAGGAATACATAACACTTAGCAAATCATATTACATCTTACCATGAAACATAGAAATGAGATGCGATATCGCGTTTTTAGAAGCATTAGAACACTATTGCTACGATAGGTAGACATTTGCAATCTATATTTCCTTGCAAGGAAGTGTCGCATTTACATTAATTTGAAGTGTAGACAAGGAATACATAACACTTCGCAAATCATATTATATCTTACCATGAAACATAGAAATGAGATGCGATATCGCGTTTTAAGAATCATAAGATCCCTATTGCTACGATACGTAGACATCTGCAAACGCTATTTCCTCGCAAGGAAGTGTCGCATTTACATTCATATGAAGTGTTGACGAGGAATACATGATACTTCGCAAATCATAATATATCTTACCATGAAACATAGAAATGAGATGCGATATCGCGTTGTAAGAAGCATTAGAACTCTATTGCTACGATAGGTAGACATCTGCAAACGCTATTTCCTGGCAAGGAAGTGTCGCATTTACATTAATTTGAAGTGTAGACGAGGAATACATAACACTTCGCAAATCATATTATATCTTACCATGAAACATATAAATGAGATGCGATATCGCGTTTTAAGAATCATAAGATCTCTATTGCTACGATACGTAGACATCTGCAAACGCTATTTCCTTGCAAGGAAGTGTCGCATTTACATTCATTTGAAGTGTTGACGAGGAATACATGATACTTCGCAAATCATATTATATCTTACCATGAAACATAGAAATGAGATGCGATATCGCGTTTTAAAAAGCATTAGAACACTATTGCTACGATAGGTAGACATTTGCAAACGCTATTTCTTGGAAGGAAGTGTCGCATTTACATTCATTTGAATCGTAGACGAGGAATGCATAACACTTCGCAACGAATATTATATCTTATCGTGAAACATAGATATGAGATGCAATATCTCGTTTTAAGAAACATTTGAACTCTATTGCTTCGATACGTAGACATCTGCAAACGCTACTTCCTTGCAAGGAAGTGTGGCATTTACATTCATTTGAGGTGTAAACGAGGAATACATAACACTTCGCAAATCATATTATATCTTACCATGAAACATAGAAATGAGATGCGATATCGCTTTTTAAAAAGCATTAGAACACTATTGCTACGATAGGTAGACACTTGCAATCGCTATTTCCTTGCAAGGAGGTGTCGCAATTACATTCATTTGAAGTGTAGAGGAGGAATACATAACAATTAGCAAATCATATTACATCTTACCATGAAACAGAGAAATGAGATGCGATATCGCGTTTGAAGAAGCATTAGAACTCTATTGCTACGATACGTTGACATCTGCAAACGCTATTTCTTTGCAAGGAAGCGTTGCATTTACATTCATTTGAAGTGTAGACGAGGAATACATAACACTTCGCAAATCATATTACATCTTACCATGAAACATAGAAATGAGATGCGATATCACATTTTAAGAAGCATTAGAAATCTATTGCTACGATACATAGACATCTGCAAACGCTATTTCCTTGCAAGGAAGTGTCGCATTTACATTCATTTGAAGTGTAGACGAGGAATACATGACACTTCGCAAATCATATTATATCCTACCATGAAACATAGAAATGAGATGCGATATCGCGTTTTAAGAATCATAAGAACTCTATTGCTACGATACGTAGTCATCTGCAAACGCTATTTCCTTGCAAGGAAGTGTCGCATTTACATTCATTTGAAGTGTAGACGAGGAATACATGACACTTCGCAAATCATATTATATCCTACCATGAAACATAGAAATGAGAAGCGATATCGCGTTTAAAGAATCATAAGAACTCTATTGCTACGATACGTAGACATCTGCAAACGCTATTTCCTTGCAAGGAAGTGTCGCATTTACATTCATTTGAAGTGTAGACGAGGAATACATGACACTTCGCAAATCATATTATATCTTACCATGAAACATAGAAATGAGATGCGATATCGCGTTTTAAAAAGCATTAGAACACTATTGCTACGATAGGTAGACATTTGCAAACGCTATTTCCTTGCAAGGAAGTGTCGCATTTATATTCATTAGAAGTGTATACGAGGAATACATAACACTTCGAAAATCATATTACATCTTACCATGAAACGTAGATATGGGATGCGATATCGCGTTTTATGGAGCATTAGGACTCTATTGCTACGATACCTAGACATCTGCAGACGCTATTTCCTAACAAGGAAGTGTCGCATTTACATTCATTTGAAGTGATGAAGAGGAATACATGACACTTCCCAAGTCATATTATATCTTGCCATGAAACATAGAAATGAGATGCGATATCGCGTTTTAAGAAGCATTAGAAATCTATTGCTACGATACGTAGACATCTGCAAACGCTATTTCTTTGCAAGGAAGTGTCGCATTTACATTCACTTGAAGTGTAGACGAGGAATACATAACACTTCGCAAATCATATTATATCTTACCATGAAACATAGAAACGAGATGCGATATCGCGTTTTAAGAAGCATTAGAACCCTATTGCTACGATAGGTAGACATTTGCAAACGCTATTTCCTTGGAAGGAAGTGTCGCATTTACATTCATTTGAGTCGTAGACGAGGAATGCATAACACTTCGCAATGAATATTATATCTTATCATGAAACATAGATATGAGATGCAATATCTCGTTTTAAGAAACATTTGAACTCTATTGCTTCGATACGTAGACATCTGCAAACGCTACTTCCTTGCAAGGAAGTGTGGCATTTACATTCATTTGAGGTGTAAACGAGGAATACATAACACTTCGCAAATCATATTATATCTTACCATGATACATAGAAATGGGATGCGATATCGAGTTTTAAAAAGCATTAGAACACTATTGCTACGATAGGTAGACACTTGCAAACGCTATTTCCTTGCAAGGAGGTGTCGCAATTACATTCATTTGAAGTGTAGAGGAGGAATACATAACACTTAGCAAATCATATTACATCTTACCATGAAACAGAGAAATGAGATGCGATATCGCGTTTGAAGAAGCATTAGAACTCTATTGCTACGATACGTTGACATCTCCAAACGCTATTTCCTTGCAAGGAAGCGTTGCATTTACATTCATTTGAAGTGTAGACGAGGAATACATAACACTTCGCAAATCATATTATATCTTACCATGAAACATAGAAATGAGATGCGATATCACGTTTCAAGAAGCATTAGAAATCTATTGCTACGATACACAGACATCTGCAAACGCTATTTCCTTGCAAGGAAGTGTCGCATTTACATTCATTTGAAGTGTAGACGAGGAATACATGACACTTCCCAAATCATATTATATCCTATCATGAAACATAGAAATGAGATGCGATATCGCGTTTTAAGAATCATAAGAACTCTATTGCTACGATACGTAGACATCTGCAAACGCTATTTCCTTGCAAGGAAGTGTCGCATTTACATTCATTTGAAGTGTAGACGAGGAATACATGACACCTCGCAAATCATATTATATCTTACCATGAAACATAGAAATGAGATGCGATATCGCGTTTTAAGAATCATAAGAACTCTATTGCTACGATACGTAGACGTCTGCAAACGCTATTTCCTTGCAAGGATGTGTCGCATTTACATTCATTTGAAGTGTAGACGAGGAATAAATGACACTTCGCAAATCATATTATATCTTACCATGAAACATAGAAATGAGATGCGATATCGCGTTGTAAGAAGCATTAGAACTCTATTGCTACGATAGGTAGACATCTGCAAACGCTATTTCCTTGCAAGGAAGTGTCGCATTTACATTAATTTGAAGTGTAGACGAGGAATACATAACACTTCGCAAATCATATTATATCTTACCATGAAACATAGAAATGAGATGCGATATGGGGATTAGGAATCATAAGAACTCTATTGCTACGATACGTAGACATCTGCAAACGCTATTTCCTTGCAAGGAAGTGTCGCATTTACATTCATTTGAAGTGTAGACGAGGAATACATGACACTTCGCAAATCATATTATATCTTACCATGAAACATAGAAATGAAATGCGATATCGCGTTTTAAAAAGCATTAGAACACTATTGCTACGATAGGTAGACATTTGCAAACGCTATTTCCTTGCAAGGAAGTGTCGCATTTACATTCATTAGAAGTGTATACGAGGAATACATAACACTTCGCAAATCATATTATATCTTACCATGAAACATAGAAATGAGATGCGATATCGCGTTGTAAGAAGCATTAGAACACTATTGCTACGATAGGTAGACATTTGCAAACGCTATTTCCTTGGAAGGAAGTGTCGCATTTACATTCATTTGAATCGTAGACGAGGAATGCATAACACTTCGCAATGAATATTATATCTTATCATGAAACATAGATATGAGATGCAATATCTCGTTTTAAGAAACATTTGAACTCTATTGCTTCGATACGTAGACATCTGCAAACGCTACTTCCTTGCAAGGAAGTGTGGCATTTACATTCATTTGAGGTGTAAACGAGGAATACATAACACTTCGCAAATCATATTATATCTTACCATGAAACATAGAAATGAGATGCGATATCGCGTTTTAAAAAGCATTAGAACACTATTGCTACGATAGGTAGACACTTGCAAACGCTATTTCCTTGCAAGGAGGTGTCGCAATTACATTCATTTGAAGTGTAGAGGAGGAATACATAACACTTAGCAAATCATATTACATCTTACCATGAAACAGAGAAATGAGATGCGATATCGCGTTTGAAGAAGCATTAGAACTCTATTGCTACGATACGTTGACATCTGCAAACGCTATTTCTTTGCAAGGAAGCGTTGCATTTACATTCATTTGAAGTGTAGACGAGGAATACATAACACTTCGCAAATCATATTATATCTTACCATGAAACATAGAAATGAGATGCGATATCACGTTTTAAGAAGCATTAGAAATCTATTGCTACGATACATAGACATCTGCAAACGCTATTTCCTTGCAAGGAAGTGTCGCATTTACATTCATTTGAAGTGTAGACGAGGAATACATGACACTTCGCAAATCATATTATATCCTATCATGAAACATAGAAATGAGATGCGATATCGCGTTTTAAGAATCATAAGAACTCTATTGCTACGATACGTAGACATCTGCAAACGCTATTTCCTTGCAAGGAAGTGTCGCATTTACATTCATTTGAAGTGTAGACGAGGAATACATGACACTTCGCAAATCATATTATATCCTACCATGAAACATAGAAATGAGATGCGATATCGCGTTTTAAGAATCATAAGAACTCTATTGCTACGATACGTAGACATCTGCAAACGCTATTTCCTTGCAAGGAAGTGTCGCATTTACATTCATTTGAAGTGTAGACGAGGAATAAATGACACTTCGCAAATCATATTATATCTTACCATGAAACATAGAAATGAGATGCGATATCGCGTTGTAAGAAGCATTAGAACTCTATTGCTACGATAGGTAGACATCTGCAAACGCTATTTCCTTGCAAGGAAGTGTCGCATTTACATTAATTTGAAGTGTAGACGAGGAATACATAACACTTCGCAATGAATATTATATCTTATCATGAAACATAGATATGAGATGCAATATCTCGTTTTAAGAAACATTTGAACTCTATTGCTTCGATACGTAGACATCTGCAAACGCTACTTCCTTGCAAGGAAGTGTGGCATTTACATTCATTTGAGGTGTAAACGAGGAATACATAACACTTCGCAAATCATATTATATCTTACCATGAAACATAGAAATGAGATGCGATATCGCGTTTTAAAAAGCATTAGAACACTATTGCTACAATAGGTAGACACTTGCAAACGCTATTTCCTTGCAAGGAGGTGTCGCAATTACATTCATTTGAAGTGTAGAGGAGGAATACATAACACTTAGCAAATCATATTACATCTTACCATGAAACAGAGGAATGAGATGCGATATCGCGTTTGAAGAAGCATTAGAACTCTATTGCTACGATACGTTGACATCTGCAAACGCTATTTCTTTGCAAGGAAGCGTTGCATTTACATTCATTTGAAGTGTAGACGAGGAATACATAACACTTCGCAAATCATATTATATCTTACCATGAAACATAGAAATGAGATGCGATATCACGTTTTAAGAAGCATTAGAAATCTATTGCTACGATACATAGACATCTGCAAACGCTATTTCCTTGCAAGGAAGTGTCGCATTTACATTCATTTGAAGTGTAGACGAGGAATACATGACACTTCGCAAATCATATTATATCCTATCATGAAACATAGAAATGAGATGCGATATCGCGTTTTAAGAATCATAATAACTCTATTGCTACGATACGTAGACATCTGCAAACGCTATTTCCTTGCAAGGAAGTGTCGCATTTACATTCATTTGAAGTGTAGACGAGGAATACATGACACTTCGCAAATCATATTATATCCTACCATGAAACATAGAAATGAGATGCGATATCGCGTTTTAAGAATCATAAGAACTCTATTGCTACGATACGTAGACATCTGCAAACGCTATTTCCTTGCAAGGAAGTGTCGCATTTACATTCATTTGAAGTGTAGACGAGGAATAAATGACACTTCGCAAATCATATTATATCTTACCATGAAACGTAGATATGAGATGCGATATCGCGTTTTAAGGAGCATTAGGACTCTATTGCTACGATACGTAGACATCTGCAAACGCTATTTCCTTGCAAGGAAGTGTCGCATTTACTTTCATTTGATGTGTAGACGAGGAATACATAGCACTTCGCAAATCATATTATATCTTACCATGAACCATAGAAAAGAGGTGCGATATCGCGTTTTAAGAATCATAAGAACTCTATTGCTACGATACGTAGACATCTGCAAACGCTATTTCCTTGCAAGGAAGTGTCGCATTTACATTCATTTGAAGTGTAGACGAGGAATACATAACACTTCGCAAATCATATTATGTCTTACCATGAAACATAGAATTGAGATCGATATCGCATTTTAAGAATCATAAGAACTCCATTGCTACGATACGTAGACATCTGCAAACGCTATTTCCTTGCAAGGAAGTGTCGCATTTACATTCATTTGAAGTGTAGACGAGGAATACATGACACTTCGCAAATCATATTATATCTTACCATGAAACATAGAAATGAGTTGCGATATCGCGTTTTAAGAATCATAAGAAATCTATCATTACGATACGTAGACATCTGCAAACACTATTTCCTAGCGAGGAAGTGTCGCATTCACATTCCTTTGAAGTGTAGACGAGGAATACATAACACTTCGCAAATCATATTATATCCTACCATGAAACATAGAAATGAGATGCGATATCGCGTTTTAAAAATCATAAGAACTCTATTGCTACGACACGTAGACATCTGCAAACGCTATTTCCTTGCAAGGAAGTGTCGCATTTACTTTCATTTGATGTGTAGACGTGGAATACATAACACTTCGCAAATCATATTATATCTTACCATGAACCATAGAAAAGAGGTGCGATATCGCGTTTTAAGAATCATAAGAACTCTATTGCTACGATACGTAGACATCTGCAAACGCTATTTCCTTGCAAGGAAGTGTCGCATTTACATTCATTTGAAGTGTAGACGAGGAATACATAACACTTCGCAAATCATGTTATATCTTACCATGAAACATAGAAATGAGATGCGATATCGCGTTTTAAGAATCATATGAACTCTATTGCTACGATACGTAGACATCTGCAAACGCTATTTCCATGTAAGGAAGTGTCGCATTCTCATTCACTTGAATCGTGGACGAGGAATGCATAACGCTTCGCAATGAATATTATATCTTATCATGAAACATAGATATGAGATGCAATATCTCGTTATAAGAAGCATTAGAAATCTATTGCTACGATACGTAGACATCTGCAAACGCTATTTCCTTGCAAGGAAGTGTCGCATTTACATTCATTTGAAGTGTAGACGAGGAATACATAACACTTCGCAAATCATGTTATATCTTACCATGAAACATAGAAATGAGATGCGATATCGCGTTTTAAGAATCATATGAACTCTATTGCTACGATACGTAGACATCTCCAATCGCTATTTCCATGCAAGGAAGTGTCGCATTTACCTTCACTTGAATCGTAGACGAGGAATGCATAACACTTCGCAATGAATATTACATCTTACCATGAAACATAGAAATGAGATGCGATATCGCGTTTTAAGAAGCATTAGAAATCTATTGCTACGATACGTAGACATATGCAAACGCTATTTACTAGCGAGGAAGTGTGGCATTCACATTCATTTGAAGTGTAAACGAGGAATACATAACACTTCGCGGATCATATTATATCATACCATGAAACATAGAAATGAGATCGATATCGCATTTTAAGAATCATAAGAACTCCATTGCTACGATACGTAGACATCTGCAAACGCTATTTCCTTGCAAGGAAGTGTCGCATTTACATTCATTTGAAGTGTAGACGAGGAATACATGACACT